>NC_056735.1:1449277301-1449462301 GCF_019279795.1 Protopterus annectens
GACTCCTACCGAAGAAGACCGAATGCTGTAATTAACTCAAAAGGTGCTTCAACAAAGTATTAGTTTAAGGGTGTGCACACTTATGCACCCAGCTTATTGTACATTTTTCTTATCTTTTTCCCCTAACAGATTTGTTTGTTTTCCAATTGAATTGCACGGGTTACAGGTCACATTAAAGGTGGGAAAAGTTTTGAAATTATTTATTATGGTCTCTTTTTTTATATCACAAAAACCTGGCAAGATGTTCATAAGGGTAATTTGCATATATCCCATATGCCTCTGTTACAGGAGGTTTGGGAGGTCACTCATTGGAAGTTCTAGCTTGGCTGGAGTTTTCATATAAATATATAAATATATATATATATATATATATATATATATATATATATATATATATAAATAACCAAAAAAAGTACAGTTTTGTACCTACCATAAATGTAGATGTTCGAAGATCCACATTGCTGCAGTCCTAACACTTGGGTAGTCCGCTGTCCCAGTCGGCCCGAATACCAAAGTATATGGCTGACGTCGGTCAAGGCGCATTAGTCTGACGTCAGGACGTCATGGTACAAATGCGCATGACCGACGTCATATCCTCAGTCTTTTCTTGCCCCAGATGTCAGAAGACCCTAAAAAGATAAGGCTAAAACCAAAAAACACCACACACTCCTGCACCAAATATATATACCATATAAACAAATTTACAAGAGTATAACCACACCCACACAACCACCCCTAAACACAGAGGGGAAGGAGGGAGGGTAAATTGGACTGCAGCAATGTGGATCTTCGAACATCTACATTTATGGTAGGTACAAAACTGTACTATGTTCTTCATACCACATTGCTGCAGTCCTAACACTTGGGTAGAATCCCAAAGCAGAGGTAAGGGAGGCTGGCAAATCATAAGGAAGCAGGAGCTGACAACATGCCCTGCAAAATAGCCGTGGCAAAACCAGCCCTAGATTTAGAGTAGAGAGGAAGGTGGTAATGCTTAGAGAAAGTATGCACTGAACTCCAAGTAGCTGCCTCCAAAATATCCTTAGTTGCCACCCCTTAGAAATGCTGTTGAAGTGGCAGTAGCCCTAGTGGAATGAGGCCTAATCCCAGCTGGAATCTCCTTGCCATGATGGGAATAACAAAATGCAATGCAAAACCCAATCCACTTAGAAATAGTTTGTTTTGACACAGGCTTGCCCTGAGAACTCAAAGCAAAAGAAACAAACAACTGCTGAGACTGCCTAAAATCCTTAGTCCTGCTTAAATAATAACGCAACTGCCTGTGTACATCTAAAGTGTGCAAAATCTTTTCCCCCTTATTTTGGGGATCTGCATAAAAGGTAGGCAAATGAATAGTTTGGTTTAAAGCCACACTAGAAACCACTTTAGGCATAAAGGAAGGATTAGTACGTAAAGATACCCTATCCTTATGAAAAATCAGGAAAGGCTCAACAGCCATAAGGGCCTGCAATTCAGACACCCTTCTTGCAGATGTAATGGCTAACAAAAAAGCAGTCTTCCATGACAAATATTTCAATTCAGCAGTAGCTGCAGGCTCAAAAGGTTGTAGAGTGAGTTTCTCCAACACAAAATTGAGGTCCCAAGCAGGAGTAGGAGCTCTACGTGGGGGTCTTATATTCTTTGCCCCTCTAAGAAATTGCTTGAACAAAGGATGAGAAAACAATGGTGGTTCACAATCATAGTGAGCTGAAATTGCTGCAGCATGAATCTTAATGGAAGAGAAAGACAAACCTTTGTCCAATAACTCAGTAAGATATTGAAGAGCCACACTCAAATTCGGCTCCGAAACATCCAAGTCCTTTGCTGCACACCAAAATAAAAATCTCTTCCATTTTCCTGCGTACACTTTCCTTGTACTAGGTCTTCTGGCTTCCATAATCACATCCAAAACTTGTTGAGGAAGCTGAGACCTGCTATGGTTCAAAACAGAATATGCCAAGCTGTTAGATGAAGAGAGTGAAGCTTGACATTGAGCAGATGCCCGTCCTTCTGAGACAATAGGTGTGGAATCAAAGGTAAGGGCCATGGAGGCTTCCTTACCAGACTCCTCAGCAATGGGTACCAGTGCTGCCGAGGCCAATCTGGAGCTATTAAAATCATCCTTGGCTTGTCTTGTCTGACCTTTAGAAGTACCTTTGGGAGGAGAGGCAGAGGTGGAAAGGCATACACATGAAGATTTTTCCAACTGAAAGAAAGAGCATCCACTTTCCAGGCTGTGTGATGAAACCTTTTCATGCAAAATTGTGGCAGCTGGTGGTTTAGTGGAGAAGCGAACAGATCTATGTCTGGAGTTCCCCATGACACTGTCAATGTCTGAAATACATGAAGATCCAGTTTCCACTCGTGGGGATCCATGATTTGCCTGCTTAACACATCTGCTAAGGAGTTCTGTGCTCCTGGCAGAAACCTTGCTTGAAGATTCAGCTGCAAGCTTAACGCAGTCTCCCACAAAATCATTGCTTGCCTGCATAGAGGATAAGAATGTGTTCCCCCTTGTTTGTTGATGTACCACATGACAGTTGTGTTGTCTGTTAGAATCAACACCTGCCCTGGAAGAAGTAAATCCTTGAAAGCCAGTAATGCAAACTGGACTGCTAACATCTCCTTCATGTTGATATGTAGATGCTGCAGTCTGGCAGGCCACTTGTCTTGTATCCACTTTCCATTCAGATGAGCTCCCCAAGCTGTGTCTGAGGCATCTGTCGTTAGAATCTGACTCGCCTCTGGGCGGGTCACAGAGAGTCCCTTGTTTAGGTGACATTCCTGAGCCCACCACAAAAATTCCTTTTGAATGCAAGGTATTATTTGAATGACAGTGTCCAAATCCTGGCAGTGCTGTGTCCATACATTCTTGAGATACCATTGTAGCTTTCTCATATGCAGTTTGGCATTGGGAAGTACCAGAATACAAGATGCCATGAACCCTAAGGCTTGAAGGACTGTCCTTGCAGTCAGCCCGGACTGATGAGATAGTTGATGGAAGTAAAGAGAAAGATTCTTTTGTTTGTCCGGGGTTAAAAAGGCCATCTGGGTTGCTGTATTCAGTCTCACACCCAGAAAGCACATGTCTTGAGAGGGTACTAGACTGGACTTTATTTCGTTCACAGAATACCCTAGGCATCTTAGCACTGCTATCACATATTCCAAATGCTGAAGAAGCACGTCCCTTCCTTGAGCCAGAATCAGGCAATCGTCTAAATAAGGATAGATTTGTATTCCTTTCAGCCTGAAGAAAGCTATCACTGGAGCCAGAACCTTTGTGAATACTCTGGGCGCAGTAGATAAGCCAAAGGGCAATGCAGAGAACTGATAATGAGAATTCCCAGCTCGAAAACGCAGATACTTCCTGCAAATTAGTCTGATAGGAACATGAAGGTAAGCTTCCTTGAGATCCAAAGTTACCATCCAGTGATCTTTGCCCAGCAGAGGTAAAAGCTGCTGTAACGTCAACATTTTGAACTTGGGAATGTCCAGATAAGTGTTGAGGATAGACAGATCCAAAATTGGTCTCCACGTGTTCCCCTTTTTTGGTACTAGGAACAGGCGAGAATAAAATCCTAGGCCCCTTTCTGGCACAGGAACCGGCTGAATGGCCCCTATTTGGAGCAACAGAGAAATTTGCTTGTGAGCCTCTTTCCTTTGTTGAGGAGGAATGTCTGGCATGCCTTTGAAAGGAGGCAAGGTATGGAAATAAAACCTGTAACCGTGGTGAATGATATCCAATACCCATCTGTCTTGGGTAATTAAACTCCAGTTTTCTTTGAAAAGTGCCAACCTTCCTCCCAAAGGTGCTGCCAGACGATAAGATTCTGGCAGCTGAAAAGGCAGGTCATTGTGTCTGTTTACGAAAGGACTGACCCCTGCCCTCACCAGAAGACTGAGCAGGTGAACTCCTGTTCTAGGCCTAAAAGAACCTTGAGCTCTGCCTCTACCACGTCTAGACCTACCCCTAGACTGGGAATCATAAGCAGGATATGTCCACCCCTTGGTAGGCCAATTTCTACTAAACTTGGAGGCTGAACCTGCAAAAATCTTTAACAGTCTGCATAGACTTAGCCTTGTCTTCCATTTTCTTTAGAACTGCTTCCACAGGCGAACCAAACAACACATCAGATTGTAAAGGAGCATCTAAAATCCTTGTTTTCACATGCTCAGCTAAATTCTGATCCCTCAACCAGGCGTGCCTGCGAAGAACCGAACCAGTGGCAGCCACCCTCGAAGAGGCCTGCACAGCATCAAAACCACATTGCAAAGAATGCTTACCCACCTGTTCAGAAACATGTACTAAATCCTGCAACTCTTTACACTCAATACCTTCCGCCAAAGCATCTACCTTAGACTTTAATTGTGAAAGGAGATAATTTTGGTATTTCAACATGTGAAACTGGCAATTCAAAGCTCTCATGGCCAAAGTGGAAGAAGTATACACTTTCTTTCCCCATCTATCCAAAGCCCTAGCCTCTTTATCTGGAGGAACAGGATTTTTAACAACAGAAGCCTTAACACCTTTAGGCCCCTGTGAAACAGTTTCTGGGTCTGCCCTAGGACTCTTAAAAGATACTTATGAGCTTCAGGCACCCTATAATATCTATCCGGTTTAACTGGAGCAGGAGGCAAAGAGTCAGGGTTCAGAGAAGCCTCTGCAAAACATCCTCTACCACATTTAGAACAGGAGGTATAGCTAAAGGCCTATGCTGGGGTAGAAACAAAAATTCCCTAAGCCTTTTCCTGGAATCAGAGAAATCCTGACCTTCCCATTTAAAATGCTCCCTCATGGAATGAAGAGTCTCTGAGAATGAAAAATCCTCAGGAGGAGAAGCAGAAGGAGTAGAATCATCTACATCAGAATCAGAGTAAGGGGAATACTCCTGCAAGTCTTCAGCCGAAGACTCAGAAGCATCCGAACACTGCTCGAAACTCCCAAGCTCAGGTTCCACCCTAGGCCTCTTATCAGGAGGGGGCATAGAACCTCTAATCATTGTAATCAAATCTTCTGCCATCTTAAGCATATGTTTCTTAGGAACAGACCCTGAAGAACTAGGAGAAACTCCTGAAACAAAACCTGGCCTGCCCCTGGGAGAAGCCTTGGAAACAGCAGGGGAGGGCCTAACCACCTTAGGAAGGGAGGGAAGAACAGCTACCTGAGAAGCCCCTTCCGCCTGGCCTACCTCCTGAGAGGTCACATCTTGCAGTAATAAAGTCTCTCCCTGGGATTCCAAAGAAATTTCTGGCTGAACCCCTGGCTCCACCGAGCCCTCTAAAGAACCGACGTCAGGGACGGACGGTTCTTCCAGCCTAGGCTTTGCTGTCTTGTCCTTGCGCTTTTTTGACGAAGCGGGCGTCGGAGCATCCAACGGCATTTTATAATTACACCGCTTCCCAAAAACTAACCTGGCACAATCTAATCTTCTCTTTATAGTGCGTTTGTTAAATCTAGCACAAGAGCGACAGCCAACAACGTCGTGCTCAGGCCCTAAGCAAGGTATACACAAGGTATGGTAATCCCTATGAGGTATCTGCTTCCCACAAGAAATACAGTTATTCACTTTTTCTGACATCCGGAAAATACTGAGGCAAGAAAAAACGAAAATAATCCCCAACGGGGTACTTAGCCAACTTGGATTCGGTCTGAAACTCCGACTTCGGAAAATCTCAGAACGCCAACCTGCACTTGCAAAACTGCTTCTGCATCGGACCACGTGGCAAAAAAGACTGAGGATATGACGTCGGTCATGCGCATTTGTACCATGACGTCCTGACGTCAGACTAATGCGCCTTGACCGACGTCAGCCATATGCTTTGGTATTCGGGCCGACTGGGACAGCGGACTTCCCAAGTGTTAGGACTGCAGCAATGTGGTATGAAGAACATCATATAAAAAACAAAAACCTTTATGACTGGGAAAATGAACAGGCGGGACAGCAAACAATTTGAGCACTTTCGTTCTTGCATTTAATAACAGAACTTCATCAGAAACATTGAGTTCCTTGTTTTTCTTTGGACTTAAAAACAATCTAGAATAATTTCATGACTGGCCACGTTGAGTGAAACATCTGAAAGGTGATGAGGAGGAGGACTGGCGGTTAGATAAGGGAATCATATGGCCTCTGGCTATCATGTTTATCATCCACTGGTTGAGTGATAGCCAGCTACACATTTAAGTGGCTTGACAAGACACCCCCAGACTACCACCAGGCACAGACTGTTGGGCATGTCTTCAGGGTCACTGGTTATGTTTTCCAAATAAGAGAACCTGGAATCCCAGACTCTATGGAACCACAAAACCCTGCGGTTGATGTCCATTGAAGGATTGCTTTCTGCCATGGCTGCCCATCCAAGCAGGAATCAAAGAACTGACACTAGGGTTTTCTGGACCAAAGGGAGTTTGAGTGCTTCTGATGTCCTATTAATGGAACACTGAAAGCTCTCATATCTAACACCTATAGCAGGCAAAGTCACCTTGGGACAAAAGAGAGCTGAAGCATCAAAGTGGGCATTGGTGAAGAACGTCTTCAAGTTGTCCAAAAGACCTCAAAGGTAAAGCCAGGAGTGATGTCATATAATGATGTCCCTACCTGCCACCCTAACCACTCCAACTGCAATATGGAGCAACTTGTGATATTTAATAGTGTCACCAATGTATTCCCTAGCTGTTTTTTTTTTTTTTTTTAGCTCATGTGGAGGGGGTTAGCTTATGCAAAATATCAAATGTCTGTTCTGTTAGGCCATTTTAGAAGGTATTCAGGTGTGTTAAGTATTTTAGCACTTTCAGGGCACAGCTGGCTAAAGAATGAATGCACTTACCATTCCCAGCGGTCTAAATTCCCTATTAGGAGGATGGGCAGCAAGTTTCTTTTTGGAGGCTGCTGCATCGATCAGTTTCTATTAGAGTGTTTGTGAACAGTACTCCTTACCTTTAATTGGGTGGAAAATATTATCAAGTTTAAAGAGCATTGTCTTGGTTGTGTCAGGTTCCTGTAATGCCCTCATGGAGACCAGGATCAATTAAGACAATCTAACAGAAAGACCACCCAAGAGGTAGAAGGAGTAGAATCATATCTTATTATTTCCTTGCCCTGAGAGGGTGGTTCACTGGACCAAGATCCCCTCATTAATTCTAGGACTTCACCAAAACAGATCTTCAGGAGGGAACAGTTGTTGAAGTAAAAGTACAGCTGTGTAAGCAAACTTAACATAACAATACATGTTCTGATAGATTGCTGTTGCAATAGCCTAACATACATGGGTCTTACCCTCTGCAACCAGCCAACTTAACAAAGGCTTTTGGCACCTTCCACTTGTTCCAACTGTCAGGAATTCATGTAGCACTCATTACTCAAGAGTATTTTTTTTGCCCAGGAGGTGGGACAAGAACCCTGAAGAACTATGGTAGGAAACAACAAAGGTGTAACTATATACAACAGAAGTGGTAAAATCTACAAACTTATTATTTATTTATTGACATTTGTTAACCGGGTTGGTCCAACTGGGCCAGGAGCCCATTTTCAGTGAAGACCCGAGGAGAAAAGCTCCAATTACATACAGATTAAGTATACATAATAGTTTAGTGTACAATTAAAAACATACATAATAGTATAGTGTACGATTTAAAAACAATCAATTAAATTGGCTAAACACTACAAGTTCACATAAATTCAGAATTTCAAAGAAAACACAAAAAAATGTTTTTTTTATTCTTGTGTGTGGTGTTCGTATCAGTTTTATAACTGGTGTGGTAAGGTGTATAGTAGGATTCATGAAAGGGGTGGTAGGGAAATCTAGAGGTGTAATGAGATGTCAGTGAAATAAAATGTGGGAGATAAGATACTGAGAAGACTGTATGATAATGTGGTACAACAGTAACAGTATTGGAGTGAGAAAAAAAAAGTAAGCTGTGAATTTATAATGGAGTGTGTACTACATAGTAGAATTGGAGCTAGGTAGGGTCATGGCAAGTACAACTTTTGTGAGCCTCCAAACTGGCAAAAGTAGAGAAATACATAAAGGGGGGGTTGGCGAGAATGGCAGCTACTCCAACAGTGATCTACAAGAATATCCACTGTATTAGTAATTTTACTTACACAACTGTACTTAGAAAAACAGATCATTATTTCAGTAGCCTAAGCTATATGGGCAGAATATGACAGCTTATAGAAGAAAGAAACAAAGAAAGAAAAAAAGGGGAGGAGGCTCACAAACTAAGATCCCAAGATAGTGGTCCTAGAAAAGTCTGCTCTGGACCTGGAAAATAAATACAGTTTGTTTGTAAAAGTACAGTTGTGTACACTTACCATAAATGTAGATGTTCGAGTGTATTCACTGTTGCAGTCATTACATTTGGGTAATCTGCTGGCAGGTTGCCCTCAGTCGGCCTGATTAACAAAGTCTTGGTTCCTGCATCGGTTGCTATCCCTTCTTCCATGATGTCAGGTTGCCAGGGGTATAAAACATGCAGCCGACGCCATTACATCAGTTTTTCTTGCCCCAGATGTCAGGTGCCCCCCAAATGGAGAGCAACATATATATGTGTATATAATAATAAAACACAAAAAAAATACCACCAAACAAAAGCAAATACACCAAAAAGGCTTTCAAGCATAGTAAAAGAAAGGAGAGGGATAGTAAGAGAAAATAGGGGGCTGAAGGGTGAGTAACCAGGACTGCAACAGTGAATACACTCGAACATCTACATTTATGGTAAGTGTACACAACTGTATTATGTTCTTCGTGTTTCACTGTTGCAGTCATTACATTTCAGTAGAATCCCAAAGCTATGGTTGGGAGGATGGATTTATACAGCATTATGAGCAGCTATAAGGCCCTGCAGGACGGCAGTGGCAAAGCCAGCTCTGGATTTAGAGAAGAGAGGTAAATGGTAATGCTTGGTGAACGTATGAACTGAGCTCCAGGTACCAGCTTCTAGAATGTCTCTGGTAGGAACCCCTCTGAGAAAGGCTGCAGAAGTAGATGCAGCCTTGGTGGAATGAGATCTGATCCCCTTGGGGACTGGTTTACCATGGTGCATATAGCAGAAATGAATACAATGGCTTATCCATTTTGAAATAGTCTGCTTTGAAAAAGCCTTTCCCTCTGCCCCTGCAGCAAATGCCACCAGCAATTGTTCTGATTTTCTTAGAGATTTTGTCCTGTTTAAGTAGAATCTTAGTTGTCTGTGTACATCCAATGAATGCAGAATCCGCTCACCCTTGTTCTGTGGGTTTGGGAAGAAAGTTGGCAGATGAATGGTCTGATTAAGGGCCACACTAGATACCACTTTAGGCATAAAGGATGGATTGATCCCGAGGGCCACCCTGTCCGGGTAAAAAATAATAAAAGGCTCCACTGCCATAAGATCCTGTAGTTCTGAAATCCTTCTAGCTGAAGTGACTGCTAAAAGAAAAGCTGTTTTCCAAGAGAGGAATTTTATGTCCGCAGTAGCAGCTGGCTCAAAATGAGGTAAAGTGAGTTTTCCCAAAACAAAATTGAGGTCCTATGCAGGAGTTGGTGCTCTCCTGGGTGGTCTTACATTTTTGGCCCCTCTGAGGTACTGCTTTAGCAGAGGAGGAGAAAAAAGGGGAGGCTCTGTGTTGTAATGAGCTGAAATGCAGAGGCATGGATTTTTATGGAAGAAAAAGATAGGCCCTTGTGAAGCATCTCAGTTAAGTATTGCAGAATCTGAGGAATATTGGGCATTGCTGTGCTTGGTTCCACGCACAGAATCTTTTCCATTTGTCAGCATAAGATTCTCTAGTACTAGGCCTTCTAGCCTCCAAAATGATATCCATCACAGGTTTGCTGAGAGATGTAACTGGTGAAATTAGTTGATTAGCCATGCTGCAAGATTCAAAGTTTGGAGCAGAGTGTGCAGAATTTGATAGTTCTACTGAGACAGTAGGTAAGGTGTCTGAGGCAGGTACCACGGAGGAAGATGCGTCATATTGCACATGAGTGGGTACCAGTGTTGGCAAGGCCAGTCTGGAGCAATCAGAATCATTTTTGTTTTTCCTTGTCTGACTTTTAGTAATACCTTGGAGACCTGAGGCAGAGGGGGAAAAGGCATAGACTGTTAGGTTTTGCCAGCTGAAGGATAGAATATCCACTTTCCAAGCTTTTTTGTTACGAGTTCTTGTGCAGAATTTGTCCAACTGATAGGTTTGTGGTGAGGCAAAAAGATCTATGTCTGGGCTCTCCCATTTGCCTGTTAACATGCTGAAGGTTTGTGGATCCAGTTCTCATTCGTGTGGGTCCATAAGATTTCTGCTTAGTTCGTCTGCCAGAGTATTTTGCTTTCCTGGCAGGAACTGAGCTTGTAGATGTATTTGATAAGTCAAGGTCGTGTTCCACAATGCCATGGCTGGTCTGCAAAGGGGGTAGGAATGTGTAACCCCCTGCTTGTTTATGTACCACATGACTGTGGTGTTGTCTGTCTTTATCAGTAGTTGCCCTGGATGAAGATAGTCCTTGAAAGCTGTCAGAGCATTCTGTACAGCTAGCATCTCTTTCTGATTGATATGTAGGTGCATTTGATTTGGGCTCCATTGGCCCTGAATGCATCTCCCTGCCAGATGCACCTCCCAAGCATAATCTGATGCATATGTAGTCAGGGTTTGGGTGGCAGGGGGTGGAATGAGTGACAGTCCCTTGTTTTGGTGGCAGGCTTCTGCCCACCATAGGAACTGTAGTTGCAGGCAAGGAATTATAGGAATCATTGTTTCCAGGCTGTGACAATGTTGACTCCATAAGCTTTTTAGGTACCATTGAAGTTTCCTCATATGCAGTCTTGCATATGGAATTAGAAGAATGCAGAAGGCCATGAACCCCAAGGCCTGCAGAATTTGTCTAGTAGATAGCTGGGTTTTTGTGGCCACCCGTTTGAAGTCAGTCATCAATTGAATTTGTTTTTCTGGCGTGAGGCAAGTTATCTGGGCAGTTGTATTCAAGCTTGCACCCAGGAATGTAATTATTTGAGAGGGTACCAATTGTGATTTCTTTTCGTTTATGGTGTACCCTAGACAAGTTAGAAGCCTTTTTACAAATGCCAGATGTTTTAGAAGAGTGTCCTTGTTTTCTGCCTGAATTAGACAATCGTCCAGGTATGGATAAATTTGAATATTTCTTTGCCTGCAAAAAGCAATTACTGGTGCCAGGCACTTTGTGAAGACCCTGGGCACAGTAGATAAGCCAAAGGGTAGTGCAGAGAACTGGTAATGCAAACAGCCTGCTTTGAAGCGGAGGTATCTTCTGCAAGATTCCCTGATTGGGAAATGCAGGTATGCCTCTTTTAAGTCTAGAGTTACCAACCAGGCATCCTTGCCTATCATAGGTAGTAACTGTTGAAGAGTCAGCATCTTGAATTTTGGAATGTCCAGAAATGTATTTAGAATGGATAAGTCCAGAATTGGACGCCATGATTGGTCTTTTCTGGGTACCAGGAAAAGCCTTGAATAAAAACCTTGTCCCTTTTCCTTTTCTGGTACTGGTTGAATAGCCCCTATATTCATGATGGACATAACTTGTTTCTGGGCCTCTGCCCACTGATTTGAAGGCAGATCTGGCCATCCGTTTGGGATTGGCAACGTGTGGAAATGAAATCTGTATCCCTGGGATACTATATTTAAAACCCATGTCCTGGGTAATCAGTTGCCAGTTTTGTGCATGAAACGCCAGTTTTCCCTCCAAAGGGGCGGCCAAAAGATAAGTGCTTGGTGATTGTAGTGGAAAGTCATTGAGACTGTTTACCATAGGAAGGTGCCTTGTTGCTTCCAGATTTGGAGGTGGAGGCACCCCATTGCTTTGTTCTAAAAAATCCCTTGTGACTGAAACCTGGAGCCTTTGGAATGTCTGGGTTTGACCTGAGCAGCTCTAGTGGGTACTGGAAAGGACCAGTTCTTAGGTAGGCCAGTGCCTGCTAACCTGGGTGGCTGCACTTGTAGGAAATCTTACACAGTTTGCATAGATTTAGCTTGATCTTCCATCTTTTTCAAAACTTCTTCAGCCCTATTGCCAAATAATCTGTCCTGTTGTAAAGGAGCATCCAACAATTTTGTTTTAACATGGTCAGGCAGACTTTGCTCCTTGAGCCAAGCATGCCTTCTTATCACAGATTCAGTTACAGCAGCCCTGCAAGAGGCCTCCAAGGAATCAAAACCACATTGCAAAGTATGTTTTCCAACTTGCTCAGCTGAATGCAATAAATCCTGCAACGCTTTATTTTCCGCAGTCAGAAATCAACATAATTTTCTGTTTAAGTAAACCCATGACATGCTGTTGATATTTAAGCATATGAAATTGACAGTTTAAAGCCCTTATTGCCAAGGTTGCAGACGTGTAAACCTTCTTACCCCATCTAACCAGCGCCCTAGAATCTCTATCAGAAGGGATAGGATTTTTAGCAGAAGAAGCCTTAACGCCCTTGGGACCTAGAGAAATGGTTTCAGGGTCAGCAGAAGGGTTTTTAAAAAGGAATTTGTGGGAGTCAAAAACCCTGTAATATCTGTCTGGCTTACTAGGAGTCGGAGGCAGGGAATCAAGAGTCATACTGGATTCTGAGAAAACATCAACAATGTCTAGAACAGGAGGTATAGCCAAAGGCCTATGCTGAGGAAGAAG
Organism: Protopterus annectens; assembly: GCF_019279795.1. Classification (NCBI taxonomy): domain Eukaryota; kingdom Metazoa; phylum Chordata; order Ceratodontiformes; family Protopteridae; genus Protopterus; species Protopterus annectens. Next base: position 1,449,289,932 of record NC_056735.1, read on the forward strand.
AAGAAAATCCCCAGGTCTCTTTTTAGATTCTGAGAAATCCTGACTCTCTCAGTGAAAGTGTTCCCTTAAGGTATGCAAAGTTTCTCCAAATGAAAAATCCTCAGGAGGGGAAGCAGAAGGGATGGAGTCTTCTGCATCAGAGTCCTCATAAGTGAGTATGGATAATTCCTGATCAGAAAAAAATAGAAACCTGATCTGAAGACTCACAGTCAGTGCCTTGCCTAGGCCTCTTAGCACGAGGGGGATGGGTACCCCTGATCAAAGTAATTAAATCCTCAGCCATTTTGATCATTTGTTTTTTAGGCATTGGGGCCTGTACACGTGGCCCATGCATCGTTTTTTAGACATACAAGTAGTTTTTGGCCTTAATTTTGAAGATGGCGTCGGTTTAATATACAAATCTTTAGGCCTGAAAACACCCTCAGAAGCGGTGCCTGCTCAGCGGCTCCGGACCCATCCAAGGTAGAGACATCCACGGGTTCAATACTTAAAGTATCTCGCGGCATACCGGTCTCCGAATGGGTCTTAGTAGAGGCCTGCGAATCAAAAGTAGCAGGTATCAGGGGCTGCAAAAGCGCCTCAATGAGTACCAGTGAACCGGCAACTGGTTTAGGAGAAGCTTCGTCAGTTTTAAACCTCGACGGTCTGTCTTTTTCTTTGCGTTTTTTTTAGGTATTCCAGTAGTCAGATTGCTAACTGACGACATTTCTGGATAGTTAAATCTTGAACAAAATATTTAGAAGCAAAAATATACTGATGTTTAATAGTGCATTGATTAAATTTAGCACAAAACTGACAGCAAGGCACATTGTGGTCAGGGCCTAGGCAAGGAATACAGTACAAATGAAAATCCTTATGCGGTATTTACTTCCCACAAGTAATACAATTATTAACTTTTACTGACATCGGTAAGGAGCAAGAAAAAGTTTCCCCAACAGGGTACATAGCTTTTAGTTGAAGACTTTGGTTCTGAAACTTGAAAACAAAAATTTCAGGAGTCAGCCAACCGGCACTTGTGAACTGCTACTGCTTCGGGCACCGCATGGCAAGAAAGACTGATGTAATGGCGTCGGCTGCATGTTTTATACCCCTGACGTCATGGAAGAAGGGACAGCAACCGACGCAGGACCCAACTCTTTGTTAATCAGGCTGACTGAGGGCAACCTGCCAGCAGATTATCCAAATGTAATGACTGCAACAGTGAAATATGAAGAACATCGTGTACAGAGGACCATGACACTGCTTCTGGAATATTTCTACAGCCCACCCATTTCCAGAAATTCATGGGAGAAGCCAGAACCCTTGCAGAATGAGCTGTAACCCTGTCTGGAAGTGGCTTACTGTGGCGATAACACAAGACAATAGCATGACACAACCATCTTGCTATAGGCAGTTTAAACACTGTCCTTTCCTCCAACCCTCAGGGTAGACAAAAAGCGGTTTGGTTTTCATGAACGGTTGAGTTTTGTCTAGGTAGTATCTGAGCTGGCTTTACACATCCAGACAAAAAAAAAAAAACAAAAAAAAACTCTCCCTTGTTCTCAGGAAAGAAAACTGGGAGAAGAACACACTGGCTTAAAAAAAACCTCTTGAGATGACTTCAGGCATAAAGCTAGGATTTGTCGAACAAAACAAAAAAAAATGCCCATGTGAAAAATAAGATATGGCTGACTCACTACAAAAGCTTCTAACTCTGATACTTCCCTAGCAATTGTCACATAAGCAAAACAGTCTTCCATGTTAATTACCTCAGTTCAGCCAAATGAGCAGGTTCGAAGTGAGGTGGACTAAGTTTCTCAAGCACAAACTTAAGATCCCAAAGAGGAGCCACCTGTCTCTTAGATGGCAGAGTATGTGACACCCCTTTCAAAACTTGTCTAACTTGAGCATTATTAGAAAATGAGGATATACAAAAGGTACACAAGCAGAAACAGCTGACAAATGTACCTTGACAGAGTAAGATAGTTCAATGGACACTAACTCACAGATAATCAAGAACCAGCACAACAGGGCCTGAACAGCATCCTGCTTCTTTGATTGGCACATCTAGAAAACCTTTTCCACTTGCATACATATGGTAACTGATGCATATCCACAAAAAGGTGTCCAGAAAAGAAAAGAAATGTGTTAACATATAACACATGAATATGATAAATGTTAAAATATTTTTTTTTCTATTAATTTATATGTGTTTGTGCCTTGTGCTAATTTAATAAACATGTTTAAAAGCAAAAGAAAAAGGTGCCTAAAAGGCATCAGAATTCTATCAACCAGACCGTTAGTTGAAGAAAAAGTTTGCAGACTAGGACGCATCCAACTCCTGTTTCTTGTGCAAGTAAATCCAGTCTTTGAAGAAGCTTATGGTAATTGCCCTTGGACAGCATGAAAAGGAAGGAAAAAGTACAGTTTTGTACCTACCATAAATGTAGATGTTAGAGTGTTCACAGTGCTGCAGTTATCACACTTGGGTTATCCTGCCGTCAGGTGGTCCCGCAGTCGGCCAGAGTTCCAAAGTCTTGGTCCGGCGTCAGTTGCTGTCGCTTCTTCCCTGACGTCAGTGCGCCAGGGGTATATAAGATGCATCCAACGCCATTTTCTTCAGTTTTTCTTGCCCCAGATGTCAGGTGCCCCCAAGTAGGTAGGCAATACATATAAAATAAAAACAATACCTTCAGTCACAAGCAAATACACCACAAAGGTTGTACAGGATAGAAAGGTATAGATAAGGCCTGCTAGTTCAGAGGGGATAGAGGGAGGGTAACCTGGACTGCAGCAGTGTGAACACTCGAACATCTACATTTATGGTAGGTACAAAACTGTACTATGTTCATTGTGTTACACTGCTGCAGTCATCACACTTGGGTAGAATCCCAAAGCTAAGGTTGGGTGGCTGGTCTATAAAGAGTTAGGATTGGCTATGAGACCCTGCAGAACTGCAGTGGCAAATCCTGCTCTGGATTTAGAGTAAAGAGGCAGGTGGTAATGCTTGGTAAAGGTGTACACTGAACTCCAAGTTGCAGCCTCCAAAATTTCCTTGGTAGGTACTCCTCTGAGAAAGGCCGCTGAAGTGGCTGTAGCCCTGGTGGAATGTGGCCTAATGCTATTTGGGACTGATTTCCCATGCTGTGTGTACCAGTAACAAATACAGTGTCCTATCCATTTGGATATAGTCTGCTTTGAGATAGCCTTGCCCTGTGATCCTGCAGCATATGCTACAAACAATTGTTCAGTTTTCCTGATGGCTTTTGTTTTGTCCAAGTAGAAGCATAGTTGCCTGTGTATGTCCAAAGAATGCAAAAGTTTCTCCCCTTTATTATGGGGGTTTGGATAAAAAGTTGGCAAATGGATGGTTTGGTTAAGAGCCACACTAGATGCCACACTAGATACCACCTTTGGCATAAAGGTAGGGTTTGTCCTTAAAGAAACCCTGTCCTGATGAAAAATTATAAAAGGTTCCACTGCCATTAATGCCTGTAGCTCTGAGACTCTTCATGCTGAAGTTACTGCCAGGAGCAGAGCTGTTTTCCATGATAAAAATTTTAGATCAGCTGTATTAGCTGGCTCAAAAGGTGGCAGGGTCAATTCTGCCAAAACAAAACTGAGGTCCCAAGTTGGTGTTGGTGCTCTCCAGGGCGGTCTTATGTTTTTAGCCCCTCTGAGGTACTGCTTTAGCAAGGGATGAGAGAATAAAGGAGGATCCGTGTTGTAATGTGCTGAAATGGCAGAGGCTTGGATCTTAAATGATGAGAAGGATAGGCCTCTGTCCAGCATCTCAGTTAAGTATTGTAAAATCTGAGGAATGTTTGGAACAAGAGGGTCAAGGTTTTGAGCCTGGTTCCAGGCGCAGAATCTCTTCCATTTTTCTGAGTAAGCTTTCCTGGTACTAGGCCTCCTGGCCTCCAAAATGACATCCATAACCGCTTTAGAGAGAGGTGTTGCCTGTTTGACTAATAAATCTGCCATGCAGCCAGGTTTAGGGTTTTGAGCTGACCGTGCAGGATCTGATTGTTTTGTTGAGTCAGAAGGTGTGGAATTTGAGGCAAAATCCATGGTGGGCCTTGAGCTAGGTTCCTTAAGATAGGGTACCAGTGCCGACGTGGCCACGTGGCCAGTCTGGAGCAATCAGGATCATCTGTGGTTTCTCTTGTCTGGCTTTTAGGAGTACCTTTGAAAGGAGAGGCAGAGGCGGGAAGGCATAAACTTTTAGGTTTTTCCAGCTGAACAAAAGAACATCCACTTTCCATACTTGTTTGTGATAAGTCCTTGTGCAGAATTTTTGTAGTTGGCAATTCAGTGGGGAGGCAAAAAGATCTATGTCTGGGAATCCCCATTTTTGCGTTACCATGCTGAAGATTTGTGGATTCAATTTCCATTCGTGAGGATCCATGATATTTCTGCTTAGATCGTCTTCCAGAGTATTTTTCTTTCCTGGCAGGAATTGTGCTTGCAGGTGAACTTGCTACGTTAGAGCCGTGTTCCACAAGGTCATGGATTGCCTGCATACGGGGTAAGAATGAGTGCCCCCTTGCTTGTTTATGTACCACATTACTGTGGTGTTGTCTGTCTTTAATAATTGTCCTGGATGCAGAAGGTCCTTGAAAGCTGTTAGGGCATTTTGAACAGCCAACATCTGTTTTTGATTGATGTGAAGATGCATCTGGTCTGTGGTCCACTTGCCCTGTATGCATTTTCCTGCCATGTGTGCTCCCCAGGCATAATCCAAAGCATCTGTTGTTAGAGTCTGCCTGGCTGTGGGTAGGGTGAAAGGCTGACCCTTGTTTAGGTGACATGCCTGTGCCCACCATCGAAACTCCTGTTTTAGGCAGGGAATCATTGGTATTACTGCTTCTAAATTGTGAGAGTGCTGAGTCCAAACACTTTTTAGGTACCATTGTAGTTTCCTCATATGCAGTCTGGCATATGGTATTAGTAGTATGCAGGATGCCATGAATCCCAGGGCCTGCAGAATTTTTCTTGCAGGGAGATAGGACTTTTTTGCCAGTAATTGAAAATATTGAGTTAGTTGAATCAGTTTGTCTGGCGTGAGGTAAGCCATCTGGGCCGTTGTATTTAAGCTGGCACCCAGGAATATAATCTGAGAGCACTAGTTTTGACTTCTTTTCGTTTACTGTGTACCCTAGAGAAGTTAGCAACCTTTTTACAAATGCCAGATGCTGTAGAAGAATGTCCTTTGTCTCTGCTTGAATGAGGCAGTCATCCAGGTATGGATATATTTGAATTCCTTTTTGTCTGCAAAATGCAATTACTGGTGCCAGGCACTTCGTAAAGACCCTGGGCGCAGTAGATAAGCCAAAGGGCAGTGCAGAGAATTGGTAGTGCACTGTACCAGCTTTGAATCGGAGGTATCTTCTGCAATTTTGTCTGATAGGGACATGCAGGTATGCCTCTTTGAGGTCCAGAGTAACAAGCCAAGCGGTCTTGCCCAGCATGGGTAGAAGCTGCTGTAATGTCAACATTTTGAATTTCGGAATATCCAGGTAAGTATTTAGAACTGAAAGGTCTAGTATGGGCCTCCAGGTCTTGTCCTTTCTGCGGACCAGAAAAAGTCTTGAGTAAAATCCTTGACCTTGTTCCTGCTGTGGTACTTTTAGAATAGCTCTCATGTCCATGAGGGCTGAAATTTGTTTTTGTGCCTCTGCCCATTGATTTTGTGGCAGGTCTGGCATTCTTTTTAGCCTGGGTAAAGTATGAAAGTGGAACCTGTAACCTTGAGACACAATATTTAAAACCCATTTGTCTTGGGTGATTGTTTGCCAGTTTTGAGAAAAAAGTGCTAGTCTTCCCCCCAAGGGGGCTTCCAAAAGGGAAGTCCGACGTATGAAGGGGAAAGTCATTGTGACTGTTTCCTGTAAGGTTGAGACTTGTCCTCACCTCCTTTTGGGGTTGAGGTGCCCCGTTGTCGTCTGTTTGAGCCTTGGGGTTGAGATCTGCCTCTTGGGCGTCTGTATCTGCCTCTCTGTGGTCTGTCTGCCACTGGAAAGGACCAATTTTTTGTAGGCCAATTTCTGCTAAATCGAGGTGGCTGTACCAGTAAGAAATCATTGACTGTTTGCATAGATTTAGCTTTATCCTCCATTTTCTTTAACACTTCTTCTGCCTTAACACCAAATAAGGTATCATGCTGTAAAGGAGCATCCAATAATTTTGCCTTAACATGATCAGGTAAACTCTGTTCTTTTAACCAAGCATGCCTTCGAATCACTGAACCTGTAACTGCGGCCCTACAAGAGGCCTCTAGAGAATCAAAACCACATTGCAGAGTATGTTTTCCTACCTGTTCAACTGCATGCAATAAATCCTGCATTTCTTTACAATCACGAGCTTCTGAGCTTGCAAGCATTTTCTGTTTTAATTGAGCCATTAAATATTGTTGGTACTTAAGCATGTGAAACTGGCAATTTAAAGCTCTTACTGCTAAAGTTGCAGAAGTGTATACTTTCTTCCCCCATCTATCCAAAACTCTGGAATCTCTGTCAGAGACTGGATTTTTTGCAATGGAAGCCTTAACCCCTTTTGGACCCTGGGAAATAGTTTCTGGATCAGAAGGGTTTTTATAAAGAAACTTGTCAGAGTCAGGGACTCTGTAGTACCTATGTGGCTTGGCTGGTGCAGGGGGCAAGGAATTGGGAGATAAGCTGGATTCAGAGAACACATCATCCACAATATCTAGCACAGGCGGAACAGCCAGGGGCCTGTGTTGAGGTAATAAAAGGAAATCTCTGAGCCTTTTCTTAGATTCTGAGTAATCCTGACTTTCCCAATGGAAATGCTCCCTCATGGTATGTAAAGTTTCCCCAAAAGAATAATCCTCAGGAGGAGAGGCTGAAGGGATAGATTCTTCAGCAACAGAGTCCTCATAGGGGGGTAGAGAGTACCCATGGTCTGAAGAGGAATCAGAGGAAATGGAAACCTGATCAGAGGAATCATAGTCTGTATCCTGCCTAGGCCTTTTCTCAGGAGGGGGATGGGAACCCCTGATTAGAGTAATGAGGTCTTCGGCCATTTTAAGCATCTGTTTCTTAGGCATGGAGGCTTGTCCAGGAGAATGCTGTACTTGGTTTCTTTGTCTTTAGTGGTACTTTTGTCTTGGCTGTAGTTTTAATGGTAAGTTGTGAAGGTCTGAAAACACCCTCAGAAGCCGATGCCTGCTCAGCGGCTCCGGACCCATCTAAGGGATTAGTTTCCATAGGCCCAATACCTTGAGTTTCCAGAGGCCTAGTTGTCTCCACGTGGGAGTCAGAGGCGGCCTGTGGCTCTGAGATAGCGGGTGTCAGGGGCTGCGAAAGCACCTCACTGAGAACCGGCGACTGGCCTAGAAGAGGCTTTGTCTTCGGTTTTGGACCTTGGATGTCTGTCTTTATCCTTGTCCTTGCATTTTTTCGGTACTGCGGTCGTCGGTTAATCCGACGGCATAGTATAATTGAACCTTCGGCCAAAGTAGTGCAAAGCAAAATCAAAACGCCTTTTAATAGTACGTTTGTTAAATCTAGCACAAAACTGACAACTAGTGACGTCGTGATCAGGGCCTAGGCATGGAATACAGTAAGAGTGGAAGTCCTTATGAGGTATCTGCTTTCCACAAGAAATAAAATTATTAACTTTTTCTGACATCAGTCTGAGGCAAGAAAAAAGTTTCCCCAATGGGATACTTAGCTTTATTGAAGACTTCGGATCTGAAATTCGACTTCGAAAATCTCAGGAGTCGGCCGACCGGCACTTGCGAACTGCTTCTGCTTCGGGCACCGCGCGGCAAGAAAGACTGAAGAAAATGGCGTCGGATGCATCTTATATACCCCTGGCGCACTGGCGTCAGGGAAGAAGCGACAGCAACCGACGCCGGACCAAGACTTTGGAACTCTGGCCGACTGCAGGACCGCCTGACGGCAGGATAACCCAAGTGTGATGACTGCAGCAGTGTAACACGATGAACATCCACTGTTGCCTTGGCTAGAAGGCAGTCACCATCACAATTCTTGGGGAGCCCTCTGAGTCTTTAGAAGAAGCCTACCAGAAAGGAAAATGAGGAGGAGGGAAAAATTAGTATGTGTGTCACTCTAACTAAATTTCCTTTTTCATCACACTTCTTAAGCACCACAGTTGCAGAATACAAAACTTTTTTATCTAAAGGAGAATAGAAATTTTCAGATTTAACATCCTCAGGAATATTTTCAGAATGCAGTCAAGCAACTGTCTTCAAAACTGAACCAGAAGCAACTGCTCTGGAAAAAGCAACCGCTCTGGAAGAAGACTCAGTAGCATCATACGTACACTTTAAAATATGGTTGGTCACCTAAGAAACAGCTGTCAAAGAATCAGTTTCTTTACCCCAGGAGGAGGGTTAACCATTAAGTTCTGCGTAAACTAACATATGATCTTGCCAGTTTAATATTCTGGAAGTTAAGGTACTCTCCATCTTAGCCACTGCTTTCTCACCTTGTCAGACGGAATGAGAATAGCAGCAACAGACTGTATAGCAGACATGGATTTGGACAGAGGAATAACTGCTGGATCGGGGTGGCCGCGGTAGCGCAGAGTTTAGCGTTGCCACCTCACAGCAAGAGGCTCTCTAGTTCGATTCTCAGCTGGGGAGCCTTCTGTGCGGAGTCTGCATGTCCTCTCTGCGGTCATGTGGGCTTCATCTGGGTGCTCTGGTTTCCTCTCACATTCCAAAGACATGCAGTAGGTGGACTGGACACTAAATTAGCTGTAGGTGAGAGTGTGTGTGCGCGAGTGAGTGGTACGAATGAACTACCATGACAGGGCTAGCCACCCTGCAGTGTAAACCTCGGCTCAAATGACTGTCAGTGCTGAAGTGACACCCCGACCCCATGTGTGCAAAATGGAAAAAAGGGGTTGAGGATGGATGGATGGAATAACTGCTGGATCTGCTTTAGGATAAGAAAACAGATACTTGTGCATCTGAAATACCTTATATAACCTATATGACTTCTTCAGAAGGTTGGCTTGTTAGGTAAAAGTAGCAGCATTGAGAAAAACATTCTCTAAAGCAAGCAGCCCAGGAGGGATAGAAGCAGTTTAAGTATATCTAACTAACAAATCATAACAACATACTCTGTGCCATTGGAATTTCATTCCATTCCCAATGAAAAACCTCTTTCAACTTAATGTCAGAAAAGGATATCTCCTCATGGGAGGGATTTGGATGAGATACTTTCTTCAGAATCAAAGTTTTCAATAGTGAAGAAATTTCTCGCACAATCAGTTCTCTGTAACATCCACTCTTCTGAATAAACAACTATATGAGAAAAACAAGGAACCATTGTCCTTTTAGTTCTTGAAGAATCAGAAGACAAGAAAAGACAGAAATAAGTTCCTTTTCAAATCACAGTAAATTAGTCCTGTCCATGAAAATAGTGACAGAAGGCTGGGAAGACTTCTTATTAAGCACAGTTTCTTTGACTACTCATTGACCATTACAGGGAATGCCATTCCCAACTTCAACATTCCCACTTCCCTCTGGTGAAAACCTTTCACGAAACTCTTCACTGACCTCAACAAAAATGACTCTCCCTTCCCTAACAAGGGCATCCCAACAACCAGAGAGAAGTCTCTATCAACTGCAAGTTCTGCACCAAGAGGTTGGGGGGAATAAGTGGTGTGAAGAACAACAAATGGCTACAGCAGTCATTCATCAGTGGTTGAGGCAAACCTGGAGTCGATGTGGCATCCAAAGACTCCTTAACAATTTTCTAACACTGCTGAGACTGAAGGTAACTCCATAGACAAGCTGAGGAAGGTATGTCAAAAGGTGGAATAGCAACCTAAATGAGTTGGTAAAATGTAAAGTACAGAACATGTGATTCTGAGGTAAGTAAACCACTGACAGTTATATTGTTAGAAATAACACTTTCCTTCACTAAAAGTTTACACCAGAATTTACATAAGCACTCCCTTAAAAATGAAAGCCCTGTTAATCCAACCACAAAACCACAAAAAGTTTCTTAGCTAACACGTTCTGACAGAAAAAGACAGCGGTTTTCATCCTAAATTTACAAACTAGTAGAAGGTTTTCCACAACAAGGGACTTCTCTACCCATTCTTGCAGATTGCTAGCCAACTGAAAGTTTATGAGGTCCTCCAAGGGCATGTGCTCTTCATTGGCAAAAAAGCTCTCAGCATTTTGACATTCTACCTCTCCTTTTACAGGAGTTCTATGTGAGCCTTAGACAGCTGGATTGAGGATAAGGTGCTCAAAGCTTTGTTAAGCAGGCCCTTTGCAACAGGTAAGACCGATACAGCTTAGGCTACTAAAACAGTGATCTATGTTTCGAACATCCCTATTCAAATCTCTGTGTCTGACTTTAGAGACTCTGTAAGAGAGTCCACATGTCTCCTGTCATATGTGCTCCTCGTAGGGAACTACAATTTGGACTGGTCAGAATCCCAAGAAGGCTGTGTGAAAACTCTAATGGGCTCTCCAAAGATAACCATTATGCTGTGTCCCTTGGAACACAGATGCGCTGGCTGAGATGCCGATAGGGGAGTATCTTGGGGTGGAGCTGGTGCCAGTAGATTCTCTGTACAGCATCACAAAGGAGACGCTAACATCCTCTCTATTACCAAAAAAGCTCATCTTGGAAAATTCAGCATCGGAGAACCAGACTACAGAGCTGAGCCAACCCCTTCCAAAGTAGAAGCAGGCAATGCCGAAAATCAAATGACCAAACCAGAGGAATTGAATGGCCTCAAAATGGAGACTGGTGCTGACATTTCAATGGCCACAGACTCGGACAATGAAAACAGGCCCACATGTGAAGTTGCCGAAGACAGTGGAGAAACACAAACATCAAGTGGTCAGTTCAAACAGCCTCCCAACACTGAGGATTTTTGCAACAAGTGGTTTGGATGACATACTAAAGAAGAAGAGTGTTGTCAAGCACAGAGGCTCTAGTAGGCTTTTTGTGAGGGAAAAATGTCATTTCTGACAAACAATATTTTATCTAATGCATTGTTTGTGTGTTTGGGACAGGATACTGTCATTGGATTACTAGCCTCAAAATCACTTGTTCTTTATCATACAGATCCTCAGAAACTGTTTTTGCCACTTCAACTCACCCTCAGCAGGCCCCATGAATTGCCATTATGCCAGCAATCTACAAGTTTTAGGGATGATTTGTGTCTGATAACTATAGGTTCTGTTAAAGGAGCCCTGTGAGCAATGGAAGAAGCATACGCAGGAGGAGAGAGATCTTTTCTTTCTAGCAAGCTTCAGATTTGAATACTGACTAGTTTGTTTTTTTTTTTTTTTCTTTCTCCCTTTCCTGTCCTTTCATTTCTTATTGCCAGGCTTACCAGAAGAACCTGCTTGGGAGTTTGAAGGCAAAAACACTTTTGAATATTAATTTTGTCCTCCTGTTTGACAGGAATATGGGTCCAAATCCCTGACAGATGGAAAAATTTGTGCCCAAATGCTCCTGCCCCAAACACACCACACAACTAGTAGAGGTCTTGGGGAGGAATTTTATGCACACATTTAGAGCACTTCTTTAAACATTTGTCCATGCTAGGAATTGCGCAAAAATTAGCACAATGACAGCCCAATACGAACTATCCGCTTTAACTAGACAAAGTAACTCGAGCCAAGTTCCCTAAGCATCCAACAATATAACAAACACTTCAATACAACCACAGCACTAAAAGGCAAAGACAGCTGAGTATCAAATAAATAATATTTTTTTTCAAACAAAGCAAAAGGGAGTTACCAGGTAAAAGTGTAAGCACACAAAGAGCAGAGGCAGTAAGGGAAGAAAGAGGATCAAAAATTATATTGTGAAGAATAAATGAGAAGAAATTTTTAAACAGAAGCACTAGCAACTGATACTATAACATTAACTAATAAGGGAGAACACTTAGGTACAATTTGCTTTTGGTAGACCATTCTCAATGGCAGTAGATGAGATCTGAGATGCTCGAGGCAGACAGCATTTGCAAGTGGCTGGATCTGCTCTGACAAGTGACTAATCCCAACAGCTGGATCAGATGGGCAGATGAAAAGGATCCAGCATTATACTAAGTACATAACTTCTGCTTATATTTCTTTCATAACTGTACATATATGTAAAAATAAAATATTACACCAGAAGAAAATCATATAGGAAGCAAGATATTACACTAGAAGAAAATCATATAGGAAGCACAAAGAAAAACAGTCATAAAAAAGCATATCCACTGAATGCCCTCGACAGAAGTGCTGCTTAATGTTTCTGTGCCACAGTACTCTAGCCTTGTATACAAACACCCAACAAACGGGAACCCCTCGGGCACATCTACTCTCTGAAGTGAGTTAATCCAGTTAATACAGAGGAACAATGCAACTACTACAGAAAGCAGACGCTGTTAGCAAGTACAATAAAGGAAAACATAACACAATACAGAAGAAGAAGGAACCAACACAACTCAGACAACAAGCCTTCCTCACCCCTTACTTTTTTGTATCTTGTTTTAATAAACATATCATGACAAAAAGCTTTATAGTATAACTTCTCAATCATGAAAATGACAACAAAACAATGCAGTTATGACTTATGTCTACAAGTGCAACTACATGAAACAATGAAACAGGTGTGAATGTTACATACTAATGCAGACATACCATGTATGTGTATTTTACACACACATCCTATATATATATATATATATATATATATATATATATATACACACACACATATATTCACAAATATATGTACTAGACTATATATATATATATATATATATATATATATATATATATATATATATATATATACATACACACACACACACACACACACAAAGCTAATTCATGCTATTTTTGTATAATTTGAACTGTGAAGGCACACAACTTTAAATGTGGCCTTTCTATAAGTATTTAAGGATACCAACAGCAAGAATTTTTCCTTCTAAAGTTTCTGGGTCAATCGGCCTTCCACTGCTTTCCAACAATTTCCAAAGGCCCTGTACTCCCATTGTTTTATGTCAGCTCCTAAAGAAAATAAAACAACATGTTACAGTTTTGAAAATTAAAATTTAAAGTCACCACTCTTTGAAGGTACAGATAGGCAAACAGACAAAAGTAATTCAATGTTCTAAAACTGTACCTCATTACTCTGCTCAAAACCAGACACATTTTCTAAATACGCTATTACTCATTTATTAGATTTAGTGCCTCTTGCCGATTCACAGTTCATTACTTCACCTGAAAATTCAGAAATGCTGCCTTAGAAAGGTCCACATTTACAAACAACTTCATTTTGAGAGACCTTTTTGTTCAGAATAAACCCAATACAGGGCTTAGAGCAGACGGGCATTTTATGGTTCTGAAGTTTCACAATGAACAATGTTCATCATTAAAAGAAATGGGTACTCTTCAACAAGAAATATTTAAGGGTTCAACACAGGTTCACAGATTAGTACTAGGCTAACTGGCCTTGTGGGCCATTTTAAGACTAGCCAATTATCCCACGCAAGAATCAAACCCTGCAAGAATCAAACCCTGCACCTTATGGCTGTAAGGTAAACACCTTAACCATTATGCCAAACTCTCAACCTCATTTTCCTCCTAAACATTAATGACAACGTGAGAATTATACTTTCGAATCTCCCAAATTTACTCGGGTAAAATTTCCAGTCTTTTATAGCCACTACTACAAATTTCCAGTCATTTTTAGCAACTTCTTACAGAAGCACAGTTTTCATGCCCAAACAGTGTCTTATGGAAATGATATTTTATGCTTCTTTCGTTTATTTCCTGCTTTCACATTATTGCTCGTCTTCCTCCTCCTCCTCATCTCATCCACCCAACAACCGGTCTTCTGTTTCATGTCCGAGGCACTTCTGATTTTTTCTATTCAGCTCCTGGACTTTTTTTTCTGGCACTAGATCATGTTCCTTTGCAACAATGGAAAAAGTTTAATTGGAAAGGTCTCTCCAAGGGCTTTGCTTTGCTACTAACAGAAGAATGAGATGCACAGTCCCCTACAACTTGCTGACTTGCACAGTCCCCTACAACTTGCTGACTTGCACATTGCAGGATAAACTATTTCCTCATTAGCTTACTCTGCAGCCAAAATGTCCTTGATTTTTTCAGGGAAAACAAACATTCTAAAACAGCAACTTAAATCTCATGCCAGCCTCTCTAAATCTTCTGACTGCAACGATAAGCTTTTGTCTCTTCTGTAATTATTTCCACAAACACTGTGGTGTACCCAGTTTTTAATATTTTCCCTTCTGCCACATTTTTTTTTCAGAACAACTCTCTTATCAGGTATAGCTGTTTCTTTATGAATGCAGGTCTTAGCTTAATCAAGTTTTACCACTGTTTGATGTGTAGTGATCATGGGTAAAGGTTAATTAGATTTTAGTTTGGCAGAATTATCTAGAAACAAAACCAATGCACAGAAGATTAATCACAGATTATATGCAAGCAAAACAGTCACTATGTAAAACTAAGTGAAGTGTTCAGTGGAAAAACTGCAGCTGGAATGTGGAAAGTTCTGAAAGAAACAGAGTACAAAAAATCAAAAACATGTTTAACATCAGGATCTAGGCATACAATGTCAGCGGGATATCTTTCCATAAGAACAAGATACCTGATTAAGGTGAGACGTAAAATAAGAAACTGAAGACAGGTCGAACTACAACTCTGAAAACTGAAATAAACAAGTTGGACAAACAAAGTATAGTGTGAGACAAGATCAAGAAAAAAATGTATACACAGATATTGAGCATAATACAAAACATTTTTATAGACACAAAATGTGGAAGGAGTAAAGATGTACAAATTGATAAACTGTGTGTAGATTCTAAAATGTATTCTTTGACACAACAGATTACACATATATTTATAAAATCTTATGCAAAATAGTTTGGCTCCATAAAGGGGGTGATAAGTTGTCCTAGTGGCACTGAGGTAACTGCAGAAACTGGAAACAAATTAGATTACATTGAAAAAGAACTGCACAAACTGTATCCAAACAAAACACTGGGAGGAAACAGAATTAGTAATAATGACCTGAAAACACTTAAGTAAGAACTTACAGAACCATTATATCTGTTATTTACCAGGTCATGTAAATACGGGAAGATTCCTCAAGACTTGAGACATGCACTTATTAACCTGTCTTTAAGGGAAAGGGGAGTAGGGCCAAACCCAGATTCATATAGACCCTTAAGTCTAATTTCATGTTGTGGAAAAATAATGGAGATGGTAATATTGGATAAGTTAATGCCAGAATCGGATATGTTGGGACTTGAAACCATATATCAGCATGCATATGTTGAAAATAGCTCTATTGCCACCTGTAACATGATGTTCTATAACAATATAGTAATAGCTATGAATGAAAAATTGTACTGTGATGTAATTTACATAGCTTTAACTTCAGCATTTGACAGGGTCATAAACAAAACACTGATCAATAAATTAGAACAACTAGGTATCAATGTACTCTCGATAAGATGGACAGCTGCGTGGCATACAAATAGGACAAAGCAAGTATCATACAGCAACTGGACAGGTGAAATTCTTGGTTACAGTCAGGGTGTTCCGCAGTGCTCTGTCCTAGGCCCTTACTTGTTTAGATTGTATTTTACAGATCTAACTTTTTCATCTGAGGTGTTCTATAGTCTATGTGCAGCTGACCTGAAATTGGGTAAACTGATTACAATGTTACAGATAAGGCACGTCTGCAAAAGAACTTGACTAAATTGACCATTTGGGCACAGGAGAACAATACTCAAAAACTAAGCATATGAGATTTGGGAAACATAAATTGAAAGGTGAATATTTAATATAGCACACAGTGATTGAAACTGTAGATTCATTTAAGGACCAGGGTATATGGGTAGATCCAGGTTTGAGCTCTTCTAATCATATTAACCAATTGGTTAATGACAATTATAGAACTATAGGCTGCATAAAAAGATTTATTAAGTCTAGGAAATCAGAAATGATGAAGTCATTATTTAATTACATTAGACCCAGTAATAACAATATGAAAACCTTATAAGAAAATGGCTGTGAGTAAACTGGAACAAGGGCATCCATGGATGTGAAAATTTAAATTATGAAAACCTAAAATATCTGAACTTGTACGCTGTCTCTTACAGATATCGAAGAGAAGAAAGTAAGAACAAACAGGATATGAGGTCAAGGCTGGATAAGACAGAAAATCAGATTTCCACTTCAAATTCCATTTATGAAAACAATAAAAGACACGAAGATGAGTGCTTTCACACCTATCAAAGGAGCTTCCTCAGCTCTAATACACAGCAGTTAAAGCATTCCTTAAATACTTAGAAGTCAGGGCGGGGTAGAGCTCTTGATCTCAGCACAGATCTTAAAAGGTACGGAATCATTTAAGCCTTTCCTACAGTCAGCATGCAGTTCTAAAATCCATCTTGTTTCTGCACACACAGTCTTTGTTTTAATGTCACCTCTCCTATTGTTAGGTTTAATCAGCTCTAATACTAGGAATGCAAATTTATGAGAAGGGTCAGTAGCTGCAACATGTCTAGCAAGGGCAATTCTGATATCTTTCTTAGAAATATTGTGCACACGTATTCTTTCCCTTAGGGCCCTATTCATTTTACCAACATAGTAGCATTCACAAATTTTGCAGACAGCAAAATACACTAAATTTGTGCTTTTACAGTCCACAAAAAAGTTAAATTGGTAAATACGCCCAGTTACATTATTCTTGTAGCTATTAGTACTATTCACATATTTACACATTACAAGACTTACATGGATACATCCCTTTCCTGCTAGATAACAGCACATTTTTACTCCTTGCAGGTTTATAGTACAATAACTGTTTCACAGCTTGATTGTTCTTAAAACAAACTTTTATAATTCTCATCAGCAGTGAGAATATGCCAATTCTTTTTCACTATATCACAGACAACATTAACATCATTAGAATAAGTAAGGGAGAGCCTAACCTTATTAATGTCTGTGTTAGGCATACATGCAACATCATTTCTAGCAGAAAAATAAGCACTTCCTTCTGTGATACATCAGTCTCTTCTTCTTTATAGCCTCTTAATAAAAAATCTTTTCTCTGCTGAGCAAAAGATTCTAATATGTTACCATCATTATGACACAGTCTTGATAATCTATAGAACTGTCCTTTCAATACATTTCTATGACCAAAATGTGGATGCATGCTGCGTTTATGTAAAAATAATTTACTTTCTTGCAAAGGCTTCTTGTACACAGTCGTGATTAGACCTGTGACAGTTCTGTAAAAATTAACATCTATAAAGTTTATCATCTCATTCGAGTATTTTACCGTGAAATTAAGGAAGCTTGTGGTACTATGTACATACTCCACAAAATCTGTCAGCATATCTTGTGGACCTGTCCAAATAAGGAAGACGTCATCCACAAAACGAGTGCAGAAGGGAATGAACCGACAATCTATTTTGGGCAGCCAGCACACATAGAGATTCCCAATATGCCATACCTAAATTAGCATAGCTACTGGCACACATTGTGCCCATTGCAACCCCAACTTTCTGTAGAAAGAGCTGATCATCAATCACAAAAACATTGAGATTATATTACAGCATAGAGTACATAACAGTTGCGTCTGTGTAGTACTACATCCTGAATGTTTAGACAAAAAGAGCCTAACATAGTCAATACTTATACCATTCATAATCACTGTGAACAGTGATGTAATGTCCATGGTAGCAAGCATATAGGCCCAATAAAACCAGATGACCGATCATACAACAATGAAAGAAAATGCTTTGCATCTCTCAGCACATTCTCCACCTTGTCAGCTATGGATATAGCTTTTTTTTTTTTTTTTTTTTTTTTTTTTTTAACAAAAATAGAAAGTGGTTTGGTGGCCCACCCATGACCTGAAATAAATAGGTCTCATGGGTGGGTCCCTTAAACAGTTATGCACTTTCGAAAGGCCATAAATAAAATCGGTACAGTGGGATAGTCAACTAAAAAATATTTATCTGTCTCTCTCCCAATGGTGCCTTCCATAAGCATTTCATGTAGACTCACCTGTATATCACTCCAAAATGCATCAACATTTTCATCCTTTAGCTTTTTAGAGGTAGAAACATCACTCAGCATATTAGTCATACTTTCTAAGTACATAAGCAAAATCCCACCCCCTTTATCGGCTGGTCGAATCTGCAAATGTTCAAGTGACATTAATTTATGCAGACCAGTGGTTCCGAAACTTTGCAAGCTGGAGGACCCCTTTTATAAAGGAAATATTTTGGCGGACCCCTATAGGTGGTGGTACACATGCATTATGTTCGGATCAAACCCCCCCCCGCCACATAGCCATTTCAGTGTCCCATTACTTGGCTATTTCTCCCTAGTTGCCATAAACACTGTTCAAAATTCTCAGTGTGCATACTGTTTTCTGCTTTATTTCTACAATATTTGAATTTAATTTAAAACTTGTATTTCAAACTTTATAACACAAACACTGATAGATATTTGCTAAAGCTAAACAGACATTTGCTAAAGCGACACAAAGCAAATACAGTCTCATAATGAAAACAGACTTGGCATTAAAACTTCTCTGCCTTTGAAACCCGCATTCGAAGAAAATGCATCTGGCCAGTGGCGGATTAAGTTTACCTTTGGGTTGTTTTCAAAGTATAGGTCCTCTACGAACATTTTTAGGACCGTGCAAAAGTTCTTTGATTCACCTGCCTGTCTGCATAAATTACATTTTAATACACAATAATTAAATTATACCCCTTGTATAATACAGCACCACTTGGTAGTATGGTTTTAAATGTATAAGGAATGAAACAAAACATATGAACCAATAATGAAAAAACTGCCCAATTCAGAACATTTCAACCATAAATGGCCACTCAAACTTCTGTCATTACAATCCACCAATATTAGTCAATAGATTTATAATACCCAAGATAAATACAAGAGAACTGCCTGAATCATACAGAATCCAGGGTATATCAGGACTTGAAACCTTCTATAAATCATTATCAATCCAAACATAATCAATCCAAAAAAACAAATATATATTTTTTGTGGATGTTACACTATCCTTAGTAGTAGAACTGCTTCACAGCTTAGCCATGTGCTTTGTGTTCACCACTTTCTGACCAAGATTAATATCAACTACACCCAATTCTCCTAACAGGAGGCAGCTGATAACTCCAGTATAGTTTTCCTCTTTTATTCAAACAAATGAAGGCATAATTCAAAAAGCAGTGTCGGCAGCTGAGAAGACTGTAAAAGAAGAATGCATTTTGAAAATGTTCAAAGTTATCAGCCTGCATTTGCAAAATGTAACACAGTTACTCAAATATGCATTGTTCTAATAGTTCAGATTTTCAAATTAAGTTATTACAGCCTTACCCAAAGAAGCAGAAACAAGCTCATGTGGAATAAAACCAAAATCAGGGAAAGAAATGGGCACAAAAATAGAAGTTATGTTCTTACCATAACGTTCCATGTTAGTTGTCTTCTTCTCGCCTTCTTCTTGCTGGATGGGTTCGGAGCCGACCTCGGCTCCGACTCGGCCACTCTAAAGCTCGAGAGTTGGTTCCACCGGCTCGAGGCTCCCCTTATATCCCACAATGCTAGGCGAGAGTTACCTCAGATCTCGTTTGTAAGCTAACCCCAGCTTATAATAGTAACAGTATAACTGTAAACAGAGTCCACCTCTAACAACAGGAAGAAAGAAGGGTGACCTACATCCTGAACCAGGAAATATGCATAATAGCATATGTCTAAGAAAGAGGTGGTAGAAAGAGAGGTCACAATCACAACTCCTCTAGGTCTGTCCAGGCCAGGGGAAGGGGGGTGGGGCGAAGAAGAAGGCGAGAAGAAGACAACTAACATGGAACGTTATGGTAAGAACATAACTTCTATATGTTAAGTTGTCTATCTCGCCTTCATTCTTGCTGGATGGGACCGTCCCTAGCACCTTGTCCCGGGTGGCCTAACGGAACAGACTCCTGAGAACAGTGGAACCAAAGTTAGCTCTATGCCTAGAAGCTAAATCCAACTTATAATGAGAAATGAAAGTGTGAGGAGTAGCCCAAGTAGCCGCTGCACAAATGGTGTCAATAGGCAGTCTGTCTTGGAAGGCTAAAGAAGTAGCCAAAGCTCTGGTGGAATGGGCCTTAGGTTTATCAGGCAGCTTTTGATGTCTAATTTCATATACAAGGGAAATCAAAGAGGTTAGCCATCTGGATAATGATACCTTTGAAACTGAAAGTCCCTTTCTGCTTTCCGCATAGGAGACAAACAGCTGATCAGATTTTCTGAACTGTTTTGTTCTATCCAAGTAGTACCTCAATTGACGGTGAACATCCAGGCAGTGTAATTTTGTTCAGACCTATTGGAGTATTCTGGAAAAAGACAGGTAGATCAATGCTTTGATTTAGATTTGACGTCGAGACCACCTTAGGCAAAAAGGACGGGTTAGTTCGTAAAGATACTCTGTCCTTATGAAACAAAAGATAAGGAGGACGACAGCTGAGTGCTTGAAGCTCTGAAACTCTTCTAGCTGATGTAATAGCTACCAGAAAAAGAGTCTTCCATGATAATAATTTTAAAGAACAGGAGACTGCAGGTTCGAAAGGGGGGAGAATCAAAGAAGCAAGAACTAAATTTAGGTCCCAAGGAGAAGGAGGATTTCTTATAGGAGGTCTGAGAAGAAAAACTCCTTTCAAAAAGGCTTTGCAAAGCTTGTGGGACATTAAGGCAGATTCAGAAATACCCACATGAAAGTTAGAAATAGCTGCCAATTGAACTTTAAGTGTAGAGGAGATGAACCTGCATGGAAGAGTTCAGCTAGAAAATCAAGGACTAATTGGATGGAAGCAGTGAAAGGATCTATGTCCTTTCCTTGAGCCCAATATGTGAAGCGTTTCCACTTACTCAAATAAATCTTCCGAGTGGAAGATTTATGGGAAGCTATCAAAATATCTCTAACAGAGTGAGATAATTGAGGAAGCCTGGCTAAGGTTGGAACTGGAGGAACCAAGCAGTGAGGTTCAGAGAGGGGAGGGAGCGATGAAACTGACCCGACTGATGGATCAAAAGATCTGGAACTAGGTCCAGATTCCACGGTCGCTCAAAAGAAAACGATGTAGAAAGGGGAACCACACTTGTCGAGGCCAGTAAGGAGCAATGAGGATCAATGAGGCCTTCTGAGCGATAGCTTTCTGTATCACTTGAGAGATTAGTGGGAAGGGAGGAAATGCATACAGAAGTCCCCGGGGCCAAACTTGGACTAGAGCGTCTCTGCTGGGTTGGCCTGGTAAAGGGAATAGAGTGAAATATTCTCTGCACTTGCTTTTTTGGGGAGTAGCAAAAAGATTGCAGCAAGGCTGACCCCACTTGAGAAAAATTTCTCTCACTACAGAGTCTTTCAGAGACCACTCGTGAGGCATGAGTATAGCTCTGCTCAACTTGTCCGCAATTTGATTGGACTTTCCGGGGATGTGCGTTGCTATCAGAAACCGCTGAGAAGAAATCGCCCATTGCCACAGTCTGAGTGCTTCTCGACACAGGGGGTATGACCTGGTTCTTGGTTCCGCCTTGTTTGTTGATGTACCACACTACAGACATATTGTCTGTTTGGATTGCAATCGTTCCCAAGGGAAGAGAGTCTTGAAGGGCTTGCAACGCTAAAAGCACTGCTCTCATCTCCAGAACATTTATGTGCAAGTGGCATTCGTTTGGTTGCCATGTGCCCTGGACCGTCCTGCCCTGATAATGCCCCCCCCCCCACCCGATCAGGGAGGCATCCGTTGTCAGAGTAGCAACCGGAGGAGGTGGAACAAAGGGTCTTCCCAACAAGAGCTGAGGGGAAGACATCCACCACATGAGATGATTTTGCACGCTTGCGTGATCATAATGGTGTGAGACATTGGAAGTTGCTGGTATGACCATTGAGTAAAGAGCATCCATTGAAGGATCCGCATGTGGAATCTGGCTAATGGAAGCAGAGGTATGGCCGCTGCCATAATTCCCAACACTTTCAGAACTAACCTGGCTTTGATTCTGTTGTTGTTGAAAAGGAGTGATACCAGTTTGTGAATGTCTGTTATTCTCTGATGTGTTAGTCTCGCAGACATGTTTACTGTATCTAGATTTGCGCCTATGTAAGTAATAGTACGACAAGGCGACAAAACAGACTTTTCGCAATTTATTGAAATACCCAGCTTTTGACAAACGCGAAAAGTGTAATCCCTGGCCATCAGAAGGAGATGCTTGGTGGGAGCTGTGAGGAGCCAGTCGTCCAAATATGGAAACACCTGGAATCCTTGTCGTCTCAGGTGAGAAGCTACCACTGCCATGCATTTGGTAAACACCGGGGCAGTGGTGAGACCAAAGGGCAGGGCCCTGAACTGAAAATGACTGGTTCCCAGCCTGAAGTGGAGGAATCTTCTGGAGCGTCTGTTCATTTTTATGTGATAGTACGCATCCTGAAGGTCTATAGAGCACATCCAGTTTCCTTTGCCCAAAAGGGGAAGGATGGATTGCAGCGTGATCATCCGAAATCTTGTTTTCTTGACTGATCTGTTCAAGACACTGAGATCCAAAATTGGTCTCCAGTCCCCTGTTTTCTTTGGAACTAAAAGAACCTTGAGTAGATTCCGGATCCTTGCTGGTCTGCTGGAACTGGCTGAATTGCTCTTTTTGCAAGCAGTTTTGAAATCTCCAAAACCGCTAGATCCCTTTGAGCGGTGGAACATCTGGAAGGGATTTTTTTGACTGATTTGGAATGCGAAGAAAGGGGATAGAATAGCCTTCGGAAATGATGGACTGTACCCATTTGTCTTGAGTCAGGGATAGCCAGGCTTCTGGGTACAGTGACAATCTTCCCCCGACTGCCTCCGAAGATGGGCAGTCGGGCAACACCTCAGGGATGCTGAAAGGGCTTGTCAGGGAAGGCTTCCCGATTGCCCTGGTTCTGCGGACCCCCCCCTGCCTCTAGGGCGACGTCTACCATTGTTATTCCCGCCTCTGCCTCTGGCAGGGAACTACTCTGTCGCCAGGCGAAGTCCCTTGAGATTGTTTACGGAACCACATCTTTCCACCTTTCTGGCCTTTGGGGTAAGGCCTAGAAGGAGTAGAAAACGGACTCCGGCGGCAGAAAGGGTCTTGCCATCAGTTTCGCACCTAGTCAAGGTTTCTTTCACTTGAGGACCAAAGAGAGATGAGGCATCAAACGGGAGTTAGTGAAAGACGTCTTGAAGGGGTCCGCAAAATTGCATAGCCGCATCCAGGCATGCCTACGTAAGGCCACACCTGTCCCTGCGGCTCTGCTCGCTCCATCAGCCGCGTAAGAAAGAAGGCATGGAGGAGTTGGTTATGGAGTTAAGGGTAGCCAGCTGCGTGTTCATCTTATCTTGGAAACCCGCAGCTGTAGGGTCCTTTAACATTTCACTCGCTTCCTTGATCAAGTCCCTTTGAAGACGAGTAAAATGGCACAGGTAGTTCAGCGACGCATGGTAAATGTCGCTGACGAGAACATCCGCTTCCGTACCTGTCCATGGACCTAGATTCCTTGTTAGGTGGATGGACAGGTACTGAAGGATCAGCTAGCTCCTTCTTAGTGGCAGCAGCTACCACCATAGCATCCACAGAAACTCCTTTTGTTAAGAACTGTTTGTCTGCTGGTGCCGTTATGAACTTGGAGGGTCTCCTGGGAGTGGGGTCCACTGAATCAGGAGCCGTCCATGCCTTCTTAGCAACCACCTGCATGAGGGGGTCAAGGGGGACACCCAGGAGGTGGAAGGACGAGAGCCAACGCCTCAAGATACACAGATTCGTCCTCCGAAGGGTTGAGGGCTGGCCAATTTCCCCTCTGTTTCAGGATCTCCAGAATGTCTGCAAATGAGACATCTTCAGAAGGGGAACGGGGGGAACCCTCAGAATCATCCAAATCTGTGTCTGACGTGATGGACTCAGGTGAGTCAATGTGTTTCCTCTTACACTTCCTCTTCCGAGGGGGCTCTTCTGCCAAATCAGGAGAGGCCTCGGAAGAGGATGAAATCCCCACAGGGGGTTCCTGAGGAGCTGGCTCTCTGCAGTCCGGGATGAGGGAGTGTGTCGACTTAACCTGAGGCACTGTAGAGGGAGGGGTGGACGGAGCCGACTGTGGAGTAGAGCCAGGCTCTAACACACTCCGCATGACCTCGAATGCACCCCTGTCAGGCAGAGCCAGAGGTCCCCGCTCCGAGAAGCTAAGAACCCCCCTCGGCACCGACAGTGATGGCTCCGAGGCCGATGTCGGAGCCGAACTCACCAGCGCCGAAGCACCGAGAGGGAGAGGGGGGTCGGACAAGGGTCCGATGCCCTTCACCCCCTCGGAGCCGATGAGGGAAGTCCGGCGCCGAGATTCTTCCAAGGAAGAAAACGGAGCCGACGGAGCCGAAGACAATTGTATCGGCTCCGACGCTATCACAGTCTCGGTTCCGACGCGACCCGGCTCCGAGCTCAAGAGAGTCGAAGGAGGAATATGTTGATGGACCGGGGCAGGCATCGACTGATGAGTCGGGCTCTGAAGCATCTGGGCCAGTGCCTCGGACTTAAGAAGTCGACTCACTACCCTCTGAAGGTCATGATCCGACAGCCTCGATGACCTAGAGGAGTGAGATCTTTGGCTCCGTTCAGACAGCAGGGGAGATCCTGGAGCCGAATGAACGGAGCCAAGAGATGGTGACCTGGACCTCTTCCTAGTTGTCGGCTCCGAAGGTCTGGTCGGAGCCGACACGGGAACTTCTACTACCTCGGCTCCGGCCGGAGCCGAGGGAGCCACAGAAACTGTGGACTGAGACTTATCGGCTCCAGCCGGAGCCGATAAAGGCAGAGGTTGAGAAACCTTAGGTCTCGGCTCAGTTGTCGGAGCCGAAGACCTAGATGCCTTAGAGGGCTTCCTAGTTGAAACAGATAGGGAATCCTCTGGCTTGAGTAAGCCTCTTAATATCAATTTATTTTTTCTTTCCTGCAGGACCCTGGGGCTGAAGCCATGGCACACAGCACAGGAGTCCTGCAGGTGCAAAGGCCCCAGACAGTAGACACAAGAAGTGTGAGCGTCTGTCAGAGACATTTTCTGACAGCACGCATCACACTTCTTGAATCGAGACCTTTGCTTCCTTAGACATTTTTTTAAACAGGTGTAAACAAACACACACACAAACACACTAATTACACCCTGTCAAGTTTAAATTATAATAAAAACCACTAACTAGGATTTTAAAATAATACACACACTCCACTAGGGAAGAGAAAAGGCCTGTAGGCCCAAGGGAAGAACCTAAGTTCTTGAGGGAAAAAAACGGGAATTTTTTAGAAGGGGATAAAAATTTCTCTAAACTAAGGGAAATAAGTAAAAATATTAAAATTAAAGGGGTTTTGATAGACTAAATTACACAAGAAAAAGTCACTTACCAAGAACCGGTAGAAAACCAACCTCGATAGCTTAGCGGCAAACGAGATCTGAGGTAACTCTCGCCTAGCATTGTGGGATATAAGGGGAGCCTCGAGCCGGTGGAACCAACTCTCGAGCTTTAGAGTGGCCGAGTCGGAGCCGAGGTCGGCTCTGAACCCATCCAGCAAGAATGAAGGCGAGATAGACAACTTAACATCGGTTGTTATGCTTATAATGCATAATAAAAGCCAAGACTGAGGATGTATTCAAAAGATGCTTAGTGCTTCTGCGATGGGCCAATACTGCAGGCCTGTTTTTTTTTTTTTTTTTGTTCACCAAGTTTCACAGAGTCTGGTTAAAGGGACTATTTACACATCTGAAAGGCATGTTTTTGCACTTGTGAACTGTAATCATTGAAAAACTTCAATGAATTGAAAATCTGGAAAATATCCTAAAATATTGGAAACAGGAAGTCTGGACAATGCATCCCAAAGCAGAAGCATCAGTAATGACCATCTCAACTGGGTAGGGGCCTAAAAATGGTCTGCCCAGAGACAAACTGGATGAATGAAGCTATCACCTGAGCTGATCCTTATAATTCTAGAAGATACTGATGGGGAGGTCTAGAGAGGCGAGGGTGGCCCAGGAACTGATTCCACTATAACCCTGAAGGATTCACTGTAATACTCTCATATGAAAAAGTACACTGGGAACCATGCATAGAGAAGCTGATGTGTCCCAGTTCCTTGAAACACAGTTTTATTGTCACCAACTGTCTAGAAAGATGACTAAAATGGTGTTGCATGAATTTTGTCTTATTGAAGAAATGGTCAGCTAGACAGTGTGGCCATTCTGCACCAGATGAATATGATGGACATCAACTGAGATTTTGCATTGCTCACCACTGGGGTGATCAAGAAACAGTTTATTTTATTTACATCTGTTTAAAGGGGTAATGCACTGATTATAAACAATTGCAGGCACAGACCTGGTAAATAATCACGGAAGATACAAAGCAGTAACAGAGGTAATACATTAATTAGTTGTAATTAACATGGCTGCAGTTTGTACCCTGGAATTCTGTGGTATTTACACCATGTTTGGTCTGGTGTATTTGATTTATCTGTGACTGGAGTCATCTCGGTTGGCAAGTGCTATCTCTTTGGTCAGGCAGGTTTGTCTATTACAACTAAATATTGACAGGAAATGTAAGAGGAAATACCAGACTTACTTTCAATCAGACGACCTTGGTCCTCTACAGCCTAAGTGCCGCAACCATTGCAATGTAATTTGTGAACATCCTTTGGGCTGCAGTGAATCCAAATTAACTGAACATGACGGGTACCTGTGTGTAAATCAAGCTACCTTTTGCAACTCCTTTGTGATCATGATGTGAAAGCAGGAGTCATGGAAGTCCAAACAGCAGATCCTATCTCCCTGTACACAGTAAGACCAAGTGAAAGGACATATCTGGAAGAAACTGAGTTAGGCGGTTTAAAATCAAGAATAGGCCCTAGACTATTCATCCTTTTGGGTACCAAACCTGGAGTAAAAGTCCAGCTCTTGCTGGTCTAGTGGACATTATTAAATTTTCACTTCTTCAACAGGCTTACAGCTTCCTTTCTTGCCATAGCATTCTGTAAGGCTGGGACATCTGGAAAGGAAAAGGACAGCACATTCCAAGAAAGGGGACTGAATAACCTCTGGATATTACTGACCTTGGCAACTTGACCTGTATGATGGTTACCCACGCTGCAAAGTTGTAGATTCCCACTTGTCTTGCTGCTGTTGCCTGTGAATGAACTGTAATCAACACAGAATCTTGCATCCTAGAAATGGGGTCTTGAAGAGGAGACTGAAACTTGACCTCACAGCCTTGAGGGTCTTGCCCCCCCCCCATTCTCCTTCTCCTGTAGCTTTGCTTTTACAGCTTGTCCACAGTGCAGGGTTTTATCTTAAGGGACACTGAAAAACTATTTTTGGTACCGTTTGCAAAATCAGTTAGGCATTGCCAGACATGGCATCTAATAGTTAGGCCAGAGCTTGTCACCCTGACTGAACCATCTACTCTGTTGTTCTTCCATGCTGGTTCTACTACTAGTTAAACTATTGGTTAGGTGGGGGAAATCAGCCAAGAAATATGCTTCTGGAAAGCCTCAACAAAAATAAGTTCAGATTCGGGGGGGGTGTCAGGGGTCCATCCTGCCTTAGCTCGAACCACATCTATGTATTCTGCAAAACTGAGTTGCATCAGATGGGGATGGTAAGCATATCTCTTTATACTTGACTGTGTCCAAGGTGGCACACTTGTGTGGCAAGTCTAGGGGCTTCCTCTTGTATTTGTTCTCTACACTGTCATTGGGAATGACTGCAAAGCTGCAGAAAAAGGGGTTATGTCTAGACACATAAATGATAACTGATGTAGGTCCTGAAGTTACTGATACTTAGGTTGTGGAAGGGCAGATGACTGCCAAAACAGAGGAAGGAGTGGGGTGGAACTCCACAGAGGAGGGACAGCATTCAGACAATATTCCCTACATAGTTGGTATCAGCACCTACATGGATGTTCAGTTGACAGGCCCACTGTTGAGACAAAGGTTGACATTATTTTGACCCAGACTGTTTAAGCCCAAATCAAAATCAAAGCCAAAGCCAAAGGTTTTGAATCAGACATTCAAAAGGCCAAAGCCGGGATGGAACGATCAGATCCAATGAGGACTGGGACCAACCCTGCCGCAGAGAAATCAGATGCTCACTTGAGGCCATTGGTCAGACGGATCATTTATAACCTAGTTTCAAGATCCCAATAAATCAGTACACTACAACATAAATTAAACTACCATCTACCTTTATCCACTTTTAGTGAAGGTTTGAAAGGACAGACCGGGGTGAATTTGTAGTTTCCCAAATATTCATTCAGGCTGCTCTTATTTCAATAATCCCACTTATATGGAATAGATTTCCATTAAAGTTGGTCAGGTATCTATTCTGCTTTATAACTATCTATATAGCCAGCAAGAACTAGTTGTGCTGCTGTGGAAGGTTCCTTTGGGCAGGTGTCTAGGGTGTCTGTTTTGCGGATGTGTACCAGATCACACAGGACTAGGACCTTTGAAGTTTAGAAGTCCTGGCAGAGGTCCCCTCAAGAGTCTATAGGAAACATAGGAGTGATAAAGTGTTTAAAGGCAAATTGTGTAGCACAATGAAGACATGTCCTTCATTCCCTTCGTGAGAAAATGTAGTCTTCTGAATCAAGTCATACATTTAGACAAGTACATACTGAAACAGGTATTATATTCTAGTAGGTGTCTGATGAGGGAGGATTAGAGAGAGATGATAACTTCCACTGACCTAGAAGCTATACTACTAGTAATTAGGCTTTTCCTAGATAAAAGGATTTCTTAATGACAGTGAACACAGGGTGATCAATGAATACTCCATTGGCAACAAAAGTGCCCAGGTCCCCAATAAATGTGTCGGTTTTCAAATGGGTGTCAACTATGTGGTGAGTGCATAGACTTCCATATTTTTCAAAAGACACATTACTACATTTTTTGGCATTTACCTTAAAACCACGGCCCAGGCACCACTTGTTTGTATGTGTTAGGCCCTACTGAAGAATCTGAAGTAGTCTGGAGAGTTTGTAACAACTCTTGAGTTTGAAATCATACGTAAACTTGGTCAGCCACAGACACTTGACATTGGTCTTGACAATAGAGAAGTAAATATGAAAGAAAAGGCTGAAAGACCTATTCCTGACAGGCACTGTTATTAATGGACCTTTTAAGGAGTTTGTGCCCCCTACATTAACAGACTGTCTTCAGTACTTTATTCTATTTAATGGGTAATACAGGAGTCTACATTTAGTTTGATTAGCTTGGTGATAATGACAAAATGTGGGATGGCATCAAAGGCCTTGGTCAGATGAGCAGTGTAAATCAATCTACCTGCATCCAATGCAAAAGTGACTTGTTCAAAGAAGTTCACCAAGTTAAAAAGGCTTCTACCGTTAATGAACCCAAACTAGTCGGGGTCAAAGGACTATACACTGGGGATGTCCTTGTTAACACAATCCATAATGATGCACTCCACTATTTTACAGAAAAGGCTGAGACACCTATACTGCTATAATTTCCAAGGTAAGCAGTAGGTCCTTCCTAGTGGAGTGCAATGACTACAGCAGTTCCCAACACCGACAGCAAAAATCCAGTGGACTTGCTGAGACTAAATAGCGTCAGCAGCGAGTCTGGGAAGCTGTGTTCGGTGCGGAGAAGCACTGCCTAGAACTATAGAAAAACTTTTTTATTCTTACTGACAGAATCCTCAGGACTCATCCCAAAGTGATCATGGGGGAATGGGCATGTTAATATAGAGACGTAAGTGTTACGGGGAGAGAAGGGTATAAAGTGTGAGCCAAATTTATCTGCTACTATGTTGGCTGTGACTTCTGGGGATGAGCATGTATTGATGTTATGTATTAACTCAGTGCATTACTGCATACTGCTTCTAAGGTTTCAGAATGGTTTGGAAAGAGGTTTATTCATACACTTGGCATTATATTTGTGTATGAAGGGTACCAATGCCCAAAGTATGGTTTTATATCTGCATCAAAACTGTCTGTGAATGCAGCAGTGCATTAGATAGGGTCATCCAAGAAAGTGAAGGTGCTTACATTTCATCAAATAATCAAATAGCTGCATCAGATTTTCCTTAGAACACAGTCTCTAAAGACAGAAGTATTTGACAGTATAACAGGTTTTACCGTTATAATGAGTATTACTGAACAGTGGTCATACTTGGAACAGTGAAGGGGAAACTCCAGGTGTAGAGTATAATGTGGTTATATTAGTAAGACTATAGCAAATATTTTTGATCTCCTTGTTTGAAGTTGAACTGCTGGTGTAAGGATTTATCATTTATGAGACCATGGAAGCAGAGTAGGTTTCCCAATTAATGGAAAGACAGTTGAGATCCACCAGGAGAACACGGTTAAGTTCAACAGGAAGGGACATGGTGGGAGTATGGCAGTTAGCTACAATTTGGTAGAGACTGTTATGGACAGTAAGCAAGATGTGGAGGAGCTCAAGGTCATGGTCTTGCGTTTCGAGTCTCAATGTGAATAGGGTTCTTAGGAATATGGACATGCCCCCAACAACAACAAGTCACTTTTGGTGTTGGGTCATGGCACTGCACGGGTGATATCATTACACTAAAACCATGTTTCAGAAGGCTCCTTATTGAAATTTCATGACTTGCATTGCCAAGTCACATAACACCTAAAAAAAGTGAAAACACAGGAGAAGAGGGAATATCAAAACACTGGTCTTATCTTTTAACAAGCCCCCTGCACCCCCCCCCCCAAGCATATATACACCAACTCAGAGACTGACATGCCTCAGAGAGAAAAAGAATAGTTTAAGAAAAGGGAGCACTCTGAGGAACAACATCTTGGTTGCAGTATATGCAAGTCTGCTTTTTTGAGATTTCAGGTTCTGAAGTTTTGGACTGTTACCACTTCAGTAACTATACAGATATCTATATTTTTTAGGTTCAAGAAGACATGTGAGAAGGACAATTTCTTATTAGGCTTCTTGTGCTAAGCAGTGCTACCTTTATATAATCTTGATTTTGTTTGACACTAAGGGGGAAAGAATACATTTGACCCATAAACAAAAGCTGTCAGGGAGGTATATATATATATATATATATATATATATATATATACATACACACACACACACACACATATGCACACACAAATACATGTATGTATACATGTACATATGCATATTATATATATTATATACACATACACACACACACACATATATATATATATATATATATATATGGTCTATGTTATAAGAACAAAAGATCAAACTCTCGAATGCTCACGAGCGAATATGTAAAAACTTGATTTTGTTATTTTGTTTTCGCACTACAGTCAAGATTGGAATATTTGCCCTTTCCTCACTGTAGTGCGATCTTGGAGTTGGAATATATACTTAGCAGGGGGGGGGGGCAGTCCCCCACAATATTGATTTAGAGTTTTTAAATATTTGCTCATGTGAGCGTTCCAGAGTTTGATCTTTCGTTCTTATAGATATATAGATATACGTACCATACACACACACACACACACACACACACACACACACACACACACACACACACACACACACACACACACACACACACACACTGCCATATGGTATTGAACAATGCTGTAACAAAGTTGCTAAATTTGCAGCCAATAACCCTTTCAGAATCCACCACTGCATAACACTAAAAGGCCCACATTGGTTAGAACTACCCCATCAACTAACATGTACACAATTTCTTACCACCTATAAAATTATCCAGAATCCATCTTCTTGTCCAGCAGTAAACATTCTACACTACTACTCCCTAGTCGGTTACTGTGATCCAATGACCAAAAACTCGTCTGTCCACAAACCTATCAAATCTACTGGGCATGGTCTATACTCGTACCATGCTGCTAAGACTTGGAACTCCTTCTTTCTATCAATCAGGTCAATATCCTCCCTCCCTTCCTTCAAAACCATTCTGAAAGACTTTCTAGCCAAAAGCTGGTTCTGTTCTTGGTCAACACTAGAATAAACTATATCCCTAAATGTGAACAAATACCCATTCATATGTTACATCTCATTATTCTCCCCTCTTCACTCACCTTCACATTTCTATCAATTTCTTTCCCATGGCTTTCTCTCTAAATATACTATAGGCCTGCTTTTCTCTCAATTCTTATTTCAATTCAGATTTGTATTACACTAACTTACCTTTAATTTTTCTATAAACTAGCTAAAATTTCTCTAGCTATTAAATCATTGTCATATAACATGACCAATGTTCTCTTATTATATGTCTAATTTGGCATAATTATTTAAACTATTTGTTTTTTTTTTGTATTATTTTTAAAGAATGTAAAATTATACTTTGCAGCTTTTCTCTCCAGGCCTCTGCTGAAAATGGTTCCCTACACAGTCAGGCTTTCATGGCAATCAAAATCAATAAATAAATATACTGGAACCCCAATAACTAAGCCAATGGTTAAACTGAATTATCCCATCAATGATGTCAATGAGTTCTTACATCATGGAGCTCAAGATCAACAAGCTCTGTGTCAATTGCGATGTTGATATCGAAAGGAATGAGGCTGATGACTGTGGTCATGAGAACAATAACACGGTAATATTCAACAGATTCATCAGTATTCATCTCAATACCAAGGAGCTGATTGTTGGTTAACTACGAACTGGGATCTGAAGTGGACCCAGTGAGGAAACAGAAGAGGAATGGAATGGGGCCCAGGGGTTGATCATTCAGGCACAGAGGCAAGAAAAGAGATGCTACAAGTCTTAGAACCAGATCCAGCAGTATATTTTAACATAGTAAGCCAAGGAGTGGGGGATAGAAGCCCCTGGAGTAATTTTTCTTGGGGTAACTACTAGTTCTGGCTCAGCAAGAGACAGCCTCTTGGAATCTTCAACAGGCTTAGGAGGAAAAGGAGAAGCAGGAAAAACATTAACAAATTCAACTTCTCAGGTTCCAAGCAATTTTTTCTATCCTTAACAGTGGAGAGCATAAAAGAACCACAGATATCACAAGGCTCTGAAACAAGAGCCTCTACAAAAGTATTTAAATACTTAAGAGCTTACTGTGTGAGGGAATTTTGGCTCTACACTTGGGAGAACAAAAAATGAAATAAAAAAGACAGATATGAAGCGAGTTTAAAATGTGTACGATTTAACAATGGCAACACATCTGCCATCCAAAGTAATTAACTTCCTAAATAGTAATCAGAGTTAAACTACTATCCTAAAACAAACTCCTGCATGCAAACAAGAAACTTAAGGATTTAACCACTAATAATAACCAATCTGGCCACACTGAGAACTAAAAGTTATTCTAAACATAACTAGAGATGAAAACACAGTGAGTAGAGCAAAATGATGCTGACCAATAGGGGGAGAAAAGATTGACCAGAAACCTCAAAAATGATAAAAAGAAACAAACTGACTGTTGGATTATCAGCTAAAGCGTCTTCTGTGTGGAGACATGTGTGAATGGGCATATCTTCGTTGAAGGTTGTGCGTCAGGGCTGGCAACTCGGTACATAAAAATCTACCTCCAATCATTAGCGGACCGGAGTTCCGCTGTGGCGACCCCTAACCAGGAAAAGCTGAAAGATACAACAACTTCCGATGAACAAAGCAAGCAAGTAAAAAAAAAAGTTTAACAACTACACTAAAATGGTCGATGGAAGAAAGAAGCAAATTCAAAAACTCTTTCAATATCAACAGTAGCCTGGGTCGACTGTCTAAAAGAAGCAGCTTGTAAGCATTGCTGAAGAGATCTGGAAAAGGATTCTTCTTTCCAGAAGATTATGGGTAAATGTATGGGTCCTAGGTAGACCAGGAAAGTTCACAGACAGGATGACTAAATCTTGCAGGGCTTAGTTCTACAGATAATAAGCATGATCTCCAGCCCTACATAATTAAATGTGACAGTCACAGCCCAAATAAATAAAATTAAATAAAAATAAAATATGGCATTATCATACTGACTACAAACCATGCAAACAGACCCTACTAGAGTACAGGAAGGAATGCTGCATTATCAACTGCACAAAAGAAAGTAATCAAACCCAATGCTGCAGAGTTTGAAACACTGCATTTAGAATTATCATACAAGAAATCATAAAACTAGCTACACAAACATCTGTACAAATACCTACTTCAGTACGTTCACACAACGGGCTTCCCCCATACCATCCTAAAAACTATGACCTTGGAGGGAAGTGCAACTTCCATCTCACACAAACACACACACAGGCCACATCCCACTACTTAAAATTACAATGCAGCACACTTTACATCTTAATGTACCTAAAAAAAAAAAAAAAAAAAGACTATGACACGCTCCTGTAACCAATTAGACTAAAAGCATTTTTCAGTCAGCCATTTCAGTCGGCACTCATATCTAGCAGTTATCTATCAGATGCACCAGTAGCTGTCACAGGACATACATTACACCAGGAAAAAAATATTCTTACTGCACAGATTATGCCTTAGGACCAGACAGCTCCAAATGCAGAAAGGGATGGTGGCGCTGTTTCGTACATCATAAAAGGTATGACATAAAATGTCCAGGTGCTCAAGATACTAATATCAAAAGGGCTGAGTGTTGCCACTAACAAAAACAGTGATCTGGATTCACACCAAACATTCAAAAGAAATACAAAAATAAAGAAAGAAAGAAAGAAAGTTGTGACAGATTCCACAGTCTAGAATACAGGTTGTGATCCTTAAGTCAAAATGACTCCTTCAAACTACAGACCCATTACCTTCTGAAACATTACCTTAAAAAAGACAAATAGTGTAGAACAGGTGATCAGTTCCACTCAATTAACAGATATTAAATGCCCTCACTCACACATACACCAAAACTTCAGTGGGATGTTTTGTAAAACAAGAATCATTATATAGGAGCACTATTTAAAATTCCTCAAGTTAACATTTTTTCTTAATATGTTCATATATACATACACACATATGAATACATGTGAAAATACATATATGTATAGCCATGTGTAAATTTATATATATATATATATATATATATATATATATATATATATATATATATACACATGGCTATACATGAGAGAGATACAGTGGATATTAAAAAGTGTACACACTCCTGTTAAAATGCCATGTTTTTGTGATATAAAAAAATTAGACCACAATAAACCATTTCAAAACTTTTCCCACTTTAATGTGACCTATAACCTGAGCAATTCAATTGAAAAACAAATCTGTTAGGAGAAAAAATATTAAAAAAATAAAAAATGTACAATAAGCTGGTTGCATTAGTGTGCACACCATTAAACTAATACTTTGTTGCAGCACTTTTTGATTTAATTACAGCAGTCTTCTTGGGTAGGAGTCTATCAGCATGGCACATCTTGACTTGGCAATATTTGCCCATTCTTTCTTGCAAAAGCACTCTAAATCTATCAGATTTCAAGGGCATCTGTTGTGCACAGCCCACTTCAGGTCACCCCACAGATTTTCTATTGGATTTAGGTCTGGGCTGTGGCTGGGTCATTCCAAAACTTTCATTTTCTTCTGGTGATGCCATTCTTTTGTTGATTTGGATGTATGCTTGACATCATTGTCATGCTGAAAGGTGAAATTCCTCTTCGTCTTCAGCTTTCTATCAGACACCTGAAGGTTTTGGGCCAAAGGTGACTGCTATTTTGGAACTGTTCATAATTCTCTCCACCTTGACTACAGCCCCAGTTCCAGATGAAGAAAAGCAACCTCAAAGCATGATACTGTCACCACCATGCTCCAATGTGGGGATGGTGTTCTTTTCGTGATGCGAAGTATTGTTTTTGCGACAAACGTACCTTTTGGAATTGTGGCCAAAAAGTTCAGCCATGGTCTCATCAAACCATAACACATTTTCCCACATGCTTTTAGGAGGCTTGATGTATTGTTTTTCAAATTTTACCCAGGCCTGGATGTTTTTCTGTGTAAGAAAAAGGTTCCGTCTTGCAAGCCTACCCCATAGTCCAGACATATGGAGAATATGAGAGATTGTTGTTACATGTAGTACACAACCAGTACTTGCCAGAAATTCCTGCAGCTCCTTCAGTGTTGCTGTAGGTCTCTTGGCAGCCTCCCTGACCAGTTTTGTTCTTGTCTTTTCATCAGTTTTGGAGTTCTTTGCAACGTCACTGTTGCCCCACATTTGCTCCATTTTTTGATGACTGTGTTCCATGGTATATCCAATGCTGTGGAACTTTTTTCTACCCTTGTCCTGACTGATCCCTTTCAACAATGAGATTCCTTGATGCTTTGTAAGCTCTCTGCGAACCATGGCTTTTGCTGTACCAGGCAACTGAGTAAATGTCAGGAAAATCCTACTATTTGGGGTTAATCAGAGTCTCTTTAACTGATGGCAGGTGTGTACCCAAGAAGACTGAATGCTGTAATTAAATAAAAAGATGCTTCAACAAAGTATAAGAGTGTGCACACTTATGCAACTAGCTTATTGTATGTTTTTTATTTTTTATATTTTTCCCCTAACATATTTGTTTTTCAATTGAACTGTATAGGTTTTAGGTCACATTAAAGGTGGGAAAAGTTTTGAAATGATTTATTGAGGTCTCATTTTTTTAGATCACAAAAAACTGACATAAGCCTAGCCATGCATCTGAAACCTCTGAGAAGTTCTGATACCCTATATAAAAGTGTAAGCATGGGCCTGGGAGATGAACCATTTACAGGTTACCCCTGTCCATTACAGAACAAGTACCAACCAGGGGTGAATTTCTGGTTTCCCATCCAATTGTCCAAGATGCACTTGAATTAGGTTAGGGTGGAACTCTGCTTCACAAGGACAGGGAGCTAGTTCCACAGATGGGGTAGTCTCTGGGATACATACCCATCCCTCCAGCAAGTCCTATTTATATCACAGGCAAAGTTTTAAGTCTTTAGAATGGGTAATTCTGGTGTTGATTGTTCTGTGGATATGCAGGAGGTCCATCAGGGTGGGGTGTGACAATGCCCTGTCTGCCAGACTCCCCAAAAAAAGCATATAGGAGTCAGAATACAGGGATAGGGCCTTGAGGTGGTCTGCATAGGACATATTACTTACGCCCTGTATTCTTTTAGAAAGGAACTTCTTTGGATGTTCCAGTTGTTGGATATGCCTGGTTAGGTACATACCAAAGGGGGCATTGTACTCGATGATAGGTCTGATGAATGCCGAATACAGTGGAACAATGACTTCCTTGGACTTAGATGCCATATTTTTGTTTATAAGTTGTGCAACACAGAATGATTTCCTCACCACGGTAGACACGTGATGATCAAAGGCTAGATTACTATGTGTGCCCTTAAGTCCCTGAATATACTATTATGCATTTCTTGGCATTTAGTTTTAGTCCATCACTCTAACACCAATTGTTTGTCTGTGTCAGCCACTCCTGGAGAACATTTGTGTCAGTGTGAGATTCAATGGCCGCTCCTAATTTGCAATCATCTGCAAATTTAGTCAGCCAGAGACCACTGACATTGATCTTGACATCTGAGAAGTAAATTCCAAAAAGGAGTGGATGAAGGACTGATCCCTGAGGGATTCCACTTATGACTGGCCTCTTTGTAGAGGTGGACTCCCCAACTCTAACTTCCTGGGTCCTGTCTGTGAGTCAGTTGGCTACCACCGAGTGACATAAGGGTTTGTATCTAACCTCTTGAGTTTGTTAACAATACCTGTGTGGGGTATTGCATCAAATGCCTTGGCCAGGTCAAGGTAGGCACTGTGAACAATTTTGCCCTCATCCATTGCTTTGGTGACCTTCTCAAAGAAGTCCATCAGGCTGAGTAGTCATGAGCTGCCCTTGACGAAACCAAGCTTGCCCTTGACGAAACCAAGCTAGGTTGGATCCAGTGTCTGGAGGTTTAGTATATCTCTACTGATCATCTCCATGATAATTATTTGCATGGCTTTACATATAAGACTAGTGAGACTTATGGGTCTGTAGGTTCCAGGGTCTATAGATGGCCCACCTTTGTGCAGAGGGATGATTATTGCCTTTCTCCATTCATGAGACACAAAGCCTGTTTGGAGGCTACAGTTAAATAGTAATTCCAGAGGCCCTGATAGGTCATGTTTCATGCCATTTAGAAGGCATTCTGGGATATTGCCTGGGCCCATTGATGCAGTGTTCTTCGTCTTAGAGAGAGCATTAAGGACCTGTTCCCTAGTGATGGTAGGGTGAGTTATATTTAATGACATTTCCGGACGGAAGGTTGAGAGGGACAGTGGAGTAAAGTTGGAGCTGAATTTATCAGCCAAGAGGTTTGCTATATCTTCTGGCTCTGCATAAGGTGGCTCCATTTACAATGAGCTCTGCACACAATTGTGTATTGCCTTCGAAGAAGCGGACATAGCTAAAGAATGTTTTGCGGTTGTCCCATGCTTGGGAGACCAAACTTACCTTAAGTTTGGCTTTGGTAAACTTTATTTGGCCTCCGAGTTGTTTGTTTAGTTTGACGAGAGTGCTTTTATCCTGCTGGATGCTGCACCTCCTAAATTTTGTCATGATTTTCTTCCTCCCGTTATACAGCCGACTGATTCTGTGATTCCACCAGGGTGGCTTATTTTTTTTCTACTTCTTCCTGGTGGGAAAAGCTGCCTCTATTCAGCTAACATGCTTGTACAGGGTTTCCTGTGAACAGTTCTGCACAGGCAGAAGTGTTCTCAAGGTTTATGGGGGCTTGACATTTTGTCAGGTTCTCACTTAACAGGAGGTTAGCCTTATAATAGTTCCTGAATATTCCAGGTTTAGCTGGGGGGAGGGGGTCCAGGTTTTATTTTTACTTCAAAGGAGACCATCTTGTGGTCTGACCTTACCAGGGAAGGCATTACAGTAGGGGGTGTGCAGCAGTCTTCCTTATTATTGAGGACCAGATCCAGTATGGCTGCACCCCTAGTTTGTGTACTGACCGTCTGGTCCAGGGAGTTTGTGTTTACAAAATGCAGGAATCTCTGTGCATGTACGTTTGGTCTCATATAGGATTCCCAGTTAATAGTGTGTATGGTCGTGGGTTTGAGCCTTGCAGAGGCTGTTTATTTTGGGTTGGGAGGATGGCCTAATGGTTAAGGTGTTTGCCTTACAAACACAAGACGCAGGATTTGAGTCTCACAAGGAATAACTGGCTAGGCTTAAAATGGCTTGCAAGTGCAGTTAGCCTAGTACTATTCTATGAACCTATAATAGTGGGGCAATTAAAGTCATCCATGAATATGGTATTGGGTTGGATGATTAGTGTCTCTAACAAGTTTAAATACATGGTATGGGTTTCCTGCGTCATAGAGGGGGACCTACAGCTTGCAAGGAAATGGTATTGGATTTTACCTTTGGTGATTTGAACACTGATCTGCTCAAGTGCATTATATACACACACACACACACACACACACACACACACGCGCACATATATATATATATATATATATATATATATATATATATGTGTGTGTGTGTGTGTGTGTGTGTGTGTGTGTGTGTGTGTGTATATATATATATATATTGATATACATATTTGCCTTCATTTTCTGGGTAAAGTCCAACTAGGTAAAACCCATTTTCAGCAGAGTGCCGGGGAGAAAAGCACAACATTTAAGTTACACATGATGTACATTTATAATTGCAGGATAAAAACATCTATACAGGAGCTTACTTGCATGATTTTTTAAAAATATTTCTATATTTCTCTTACATGAAAAGATTTTAACATAAAAAACAAGAGAGAAATTAACAGAAGCAATATACAATAACAGATCATGTATTTATAGCATGATGGCTGCAAGGAAAAAAATTACACCAGGGTGTTTTTGAGTTTATTAACATTTACAGAGAGACAAATAGAGTGTAGCTTAAAAAATGATGAGAGAAATGAAAGGATAAGTTATGGAAATGAGCAGGAAGATAAATGGAAAGAGGAGCAATTGTAGTCAGTGGTGGGGTGTGAGAGGAGGAGGAAGAGTAAGAGTTTAGGAAATAACTGCAGTAAGAGGAGGAGCTATAAGGTACACAAAGACTGGGAAGCAAACTGGCTGAAAGAGTTGCAGAAATATAATCTGCGTAAAGCTAGTCAGGTGAGCAGGAAGATGACTGCCATCTTTGGCATACATGCTGATTAAGCAAAGTTTTGAAACGATTTAAGTTTTTTTGTTGTTTTTTTTTTTGTTTGTTTTTTTAACTGTGTGAGGGATTTCATTACAGAATTTTGACACAGAGTCTCCAGCGGTGTTGAATGTCTCATAGTAGAAGTTTTTGCTAGAGAGAAGGTCTCTACTGAGTAAATAGTACAGTACGGAGTATTTTGTAATGTAGGGCATTTGTCTGGATAGTGCAATAGGTTGTTGGGCAACGATTAGCTGCGAGTATATCAACTAATTTGGGAGTTCAATTTAATTGTAAACCACACCACTGCCTTGCATTAAAACAAGGTTGGTTGCAAAATTGGCTATTTTGTAGTAGCAGGAGGCTAGTTTACTTTTATATGTAGTGTTGATATTTATAAGACTAGGGGAAGTATATAATAGAGAAGAAAGAAGGTATGTTTTTTGCTAAGGTAACCCTTGCTTCATCTGTCAAGTAGTGTTTGGCCCTATAGAGGTAGCAGAGTTTTTTGTGTTTTTTTTAAGAACATTTGTATCAATTTAACAC
Organism: Protopterus annectens; assembly: GCF_019279795.1. Classification (NCBI taxonomy): domain Eukaryota; kingdom Metazoa; phylum Chordata; order Ceratodontiformes; family Protopteridae; genus Protopterus; species Protopterus annectens. Next base: position 1,449,330,624 of record NC_056735.1, read on the forward strand.
ATTTACAACATATACACAGAAAGGAAGAAATTTAACATCGCATACTGTGGTACAATGTTAGGAATACACTGAATCATCACGGAAATCTTATACAATGAACACATTAAGAGTCTTAGTATTATTTCAATAGCAACATTTCAAGGCTATCCCAACCACCAAAAATCTTAGTACGATTTATAAATCTTATTCTAATCACTTCTTTTCAGTTTTACATAGTATTGCTGCTAAATTTAAAGATTCTTTGAATGTAAGCATTAAGTTCTATTTCCAGTTTTTTGTAATAACTTTTCTAGTAACTGCCAAAAGACTCCAAAATATTTTTGTTGTTTGGCTTTTACAGATATAGGGAGTGGAACATTCATTGGTACGACTGATCTAGTTACATGGCGAATTTTCTTGATGGAATGAAGTATGTGGTGATCAAATCTGAGGTTGTCATCTACTGTGACTCCACTTGGATTATGGTTTCTATGTTTGTGTTATTACCTGAGGTAATATGAAAAGTGCATCTCTAGCTGGTGTTGTTTCGGAGTAAACAGCACAAGTCTATTTTTGGGGTGGGGGGGATTAAGCATCAAGGTAGAATTTTTTTGCCATATTTCAATGTCAGTGTGAGATTTTTGAGTAATTTCCTATAATTTTGTTATAGATGGGGCAGAGAAGATAAGGGTTGAATCGTTGGCATATTGTTCGCGAGAGGCAAGTGTTGTAGTGGTATGAAGTTCATTTATGAAAACATTAAATAGAGAGGGGCAGAGTATTGACTGTTGGAGAACACCAACAGAGATTTGTTAAAACACTGAAAGGTTTTGTTGCTATTTAGCTGCCTGTTAACAAGTACATAAATAACTGTGAAACTGGGGGGGGGGGGGTGAGACCTAGAGTAGCAAGTTCAGAAAGGAGCTTTTGGTAGGATACTGTGTCAAATGCTTTTGGAAAGGTAAAAGAAAAGTGAAGAAACAAAGTTGCCCTCATTTCACTATTGGTTTACTATGTTGGTGAAGTTCAGGAGGGCAGCAGTAGTACTGTGGTTGGGCCTGAAACTAGGGTCTATATTAGATAATCGAACTTTCAAAAGTTTAACTGTCATATGGTCGACACCTTACGATCGAACTGTTAAAAGTTTGAATATCTAAGCTACACAAATAACCTACCTAAATGTTTTAAGCAGGAGGGCAAGACCCCCCACACCCACCACTCTTTAAATATACCAACTCCGAGATCACACTACAGTGCAGATTTGGGAAATCTTCCCATTCCATACTTTACAGAGATCTCCATTAAAACGTTCAAACTTTAAAAAATTCAATCACATGGTGTCGACCATATGACATTCGAACTTCTGAAAGTTCGATTATCTAATATAGACCCCTGAAACCATGCTGGACAGGAGGGTGTGTTTGGTTATATGTTTCATAAGCTGACAGCGAATACATTTCTCAAGGAATTTAGAGAGAGGTGCTAGGATAGCAATAGGTCTACAGTTTATCAACTCTGTTGAAGTACCTCCTTTGTGAAGGAGTATAATAATGGATTATTTCCAGACGGATGGGACACAGTTTTCAGTTACTGACCGGTTGATTAGAATGAAGACAGGGAAGGCTAGTGCTTCTGTACCTATTTTGAGGAACTCTGTATTATATATATTATCATATACATTATTTACACATGCATACACACAAGCACACACACGTAAGAACCTTATGATACACAAAGAATATGGTTATGCCCTTCCTAATATTTTAGGGCCTGTCATGAATGCACAAAGGGAAATAATAATTTTAAGATTCACTGTCTGCCACTTAATACATCCTTCTTAATACATCCTTCTTCACTACCAACTTAAAAAAAAATTCTAGGGGCATTTGCCAACACAAATGATAGCACTATCCAAACTGTTCAGAAATAATATACAGCTGACCTACATCGAGTTTAAGATGGATCTAATAAACTAAACTAAACTACGAATACCAGGGGGAAGAACTGCAATCATTTTGATGGATGTTTTTTCTAAGACTATTACATACCCCTTCTTGGTGCTTAATTCTTACATAAGAAAGGGAGGATTCACACATGTACAAAACAAACAGTCAACAGTAGGAGGGTACAAATGTACACAAACCTGTTTACATACTGGAAAGATAGCACAATATTAATGGTCAGGGGGATACTGGGCTGGGGAGCCGAAACAGGCAAACAAATGGAATTACTAAGCAGCCAATACAACTTCAGTCTTGTAGCATACTTGCAATCACTGGAGTGCGAACTGTGCTGACTTGTATCAGCTACCCAAGCAAAGGATCTGCATCCTAGCACACTTAAGTTAAGCTCTTATTTTGGTAAATAAAAAGCACAGACTCATCTGGGTATTGAATTAAAGACGAAAACTGACTAGGACTTGACATCTGTATGTTTTTTCAAGATTGTGCTCAATATGAGACAAACATTCCAATGAAAGGGACATCAGGTAGGAAAAGTTATTTAAAAGGCCATCTTCACTGTGTAGAAGTTTAGCCTTGACTAGGCCTAGTATGACCTGGGTTTAAATATCAGCCAACAACGCTATGCCTAAGATTACCTGGGTTTCAGTATCAGCCTACAATGCTGAAAAAAACTGGCCAAACAGTTAATAGCTGCTGCTAACTCTCCCATTCCATTGGCAGCCAGCTAGCAAAAGTTTTTGAAAACCTGGAAGTGCAGCTTCTGCAGGATGTGTTAAGAAAGCAAGCTTGCTAAGGAGTGGAAAGCACTTCAAGCTGATAATTGTGTATGTATGGAAGCATACACCAACACTGACATTTTGGGAGAGAAAAGATAATATCCCTGTTGGACGAGGACTGCAATGCCTCCCAATTCCAATGACTTCTTCCAGCAAGTAAAAGTTTGACAGATGAAAAACTTCAAAGCAAGTAAAAATCAAACTGTAATATGAGGTACTCACAATAATACTAGATCTGAAATCAGACACTAACAGCAGAAATCGCAATTACAACTTGCTTTCATGCCTACAATTATAGCTTTATGGAATCTTTTCCTTACTTCTCAAGATGCATTGGCATCCGCCTGATCCAAACAGTCACCCAATACCGCCAGTTCTTACCCAATACCAAATAAGACAAAACATGAAAAACAAAAAATGAGTGCAAACTTTCACAGAGACATAAAAAAATGAAAACAAAAGGAGGGGGCAAGATGGAGGGAGTCATGCCACTCCTATTGCTGGAATGTCATCACAATGATCCAACATACTAGCAAGAACTGGGGTATAGCCAGAATTATTATACAGAAATCTCCAGACTGTTGTCCCCTCTCAACATAGAAAAAACATTTCTCTCTTTTGTCACTACCTCCACCACATTAACTTGCTTTATGTTTATACACAGGTATACTGCACTTATAAATACATAAATGTATGTGGTGATATGTATGCGCACACACATTTACATGCACATACATGTGTGCATATGTATATACACATCATACATACATATATGCTCACGGATACTGACTAGATTAATGGTTCATGAGGATCTTTGGAAGCCTAGCCATGCATTCCCAACAAGTTTCTAGCCATAGTATTTTAAGTAGAGTTAACCCTGAACACTTTGTATTAGGAGTACGAATAACCCAGAGTTAGGCAGGCATTTACATGTCCATAAAGAGCAAGGGTGTCAATCCAGGAGTGAACTTGAGTCTTCCCATTCAATCATCTAGATTATACCTGAAGATAGAAAGAGAAGTACTTGCTTTACATGGACAGGAAGAGGATTCCAGAAAAGTGGCATTCTTAGAGAGATGCATCTGTCCCTTCAGCATGTCCTATTTAAGCTGCAGAAAAGCACAATGAAATCCCGAGCTGGTATTTTCTGCCAGTACTGCACTCACAGATGTGTAGTAGATCTGAAAGGACTGAGTTGATAAAGCCTCTGAAAGCAAAGGAGAGACTGCCCCACAGTAGCCTGTACAAAAAGAGGGCTAGGGCTTTGAGACAATCAGTGTGGCTTTTGTGATTTAGGCCCACGATTTTCTTAGAGAGAGTACTTTGGTTGCTTGAATTGTATCAGGTTGTAGGAGAGGTACATAATGAAGGGGCATTACACTCAATGTTCAGCTTAGTAAGTGTAGAATTCTAGTGTAACGGTCACCTCCCTGGGCATGGATGCCGTACCCTTACCAATAAGTTGGACCTGGATGCCGTTCCCTTACCAATAAGCTGTGCAATGAAAAAGGACTTACTTGTCCACGTGAGTTCCCAGGCTCCTAACCACAAGGTCAGTTTTCAAAGCTGTGTTATCGATGTGATAATTGTAGGGGACAACATGCTTGCCAAAGGACACAATTACACACTTTTTGGCATATAGTTTTAGGCTATGGTTTTATATAACAGCTATTTACTTGGGAAAGGCCTTCCTGAAGGATCACAGTATCTTTTGGAAAGATTATGATGGCAGCAAGTTTACAGTTATCTGTAAACTTGGTCATCCATAAGCTCTTAGCATTAAACCTGACCACTGAGAAGTAGATCACAAAAGGTGGACCGCAGACCCAAAACGAGCAGTGGTTAAATGCCGATGTAAACAGTAAATACTGCAAGTCCAAAAATTAAATACCACACTATGGTTCCTAAACGAACAGCGTCTGGAACAAATGCTGGCAATAGCTAAAAGAAGTTCCAAAGATAAATGCCACTCTGTAACTCCAAAGCAAACAGCGTTTAAAGCAAATGTTGAAAGCAGGTGGTGCAAGTCACAATATATTTTCCTTACGAATGACCGCAAGTCGATAATAAGTAAACAGAACTTTATTTTACAGGAGGTTAACCGCTTTTCGTCCCACCAAATTGTGGGACTTCTTCAGACAAACAAGAACAGAGCATTAAAATCTAATTAAATACTTAATTTGGCGCCAAAATGTAAGTGCCGTAACCCAGCAACGATAAACAATTGGTAAACCATGTTAAGCTATAGTCAAGTACAATAAAATCAATTAAAATTGGTTAAAAGTTTTAAAATATAACTAATCTAATAACCTAAAACAAATACAGACAATACAAAAATAATGCCGCTTACAAAAGGAATGTTCCAATGTAACATGTGTAGATATTGTATACACATGATTACAGGTGAATCTTTTACCAGTAGGAATGTCATATACAAAGTTAAATATAAATTTAACTGTCAATCAAAAGGAGTTGTCTATTTAGCCCAGTGCCAATCATGTCCTGCCTTTTACATTGGCAAGACAGAAAATTACGTGAACGGGTTTATGAGCATTTATATGCTATTAGGAAAAATAAATCAGACAATCCACTGGCTAAATATATTTTAGAAAATGTTAATCATTCATTTTTATTTAGAGCAGTTGATACAATTGCAACAGATGGGCGTGACGGGCCTGAACAGGTTTTACTTGAAGTACAGGAATTATACTGGCAACTGTGTCTTAATGCCAGTGTACCACCAGGGTTAAATGAGATTTGTTCTCTGTACCCTATTTTAAAGTTAAAAAGTTTGCGTAGATAAAAACCAACATATATTATACACAATTATTCAAGACTATACAATTTTTGTAGTATATGCTTCTTATTTATTTATCTAATATTCAATAGTTTTATATTTTTTGTTTACTTGTATTAACGATGCGTATATGTGTTGTTTGCCTTTACATGTTATTGTATATTCACACTACAACAATGATACATAGACTTTATTTGTAGATTTTACATTTTCTATGGCTGGTTATTAGATTAGTTATATTTTAAAACTTTTAACCAATTTTAATTGGTTTTATTGTACTTGACTATTGATGTGCACTATTATTAGTATTATTAGTTATTAGTTTTATGTACACTCCATCAGATTTATTAATTGACTATAGCTTAACATGGTTTACCAATTGTTTACCATTGCTGGGTTACGGCGCTTTCATTTTGGCGCCAAATTAAGTATTTAATTAGATTTTAATGCTCTGTTCTTGTTTGTCTGAAGAAGTCGCACAATTTGGTGGGACGAAAAGCGCTTAACCTCATGTAAAATGAAGTTCTGTTTACTTATTATCGACTTGCGGTCATTCGTAAGGAAAATATATTGTGACTTGCACCACATGCTTTCAACATTTGCTTTAAACACTGTTTGCTTTGGAGTTACAGAGTGGCATTTATCTTTGGAACTTCTTTTAGCTATTGCCAGCATTTGTTCCAGATGCTGTTCTTTTAGGAACCATAGTGTGGTATTTAATTTTTGGACTCACAGTATTTACTGTTTACATCGGCATTTAACCGCTGGTCGTTTTGGGTCTGCGGTCCACCTTTTGTGTTTTTCCAGTTTGTTGTTCACTGAGAAGTAGATGTCAAAGAAGGGTGGTCCAACGACTGAACTTTGAGGTACACCACTATTGAAAGGTCTTTTGGAAGAGGTAGATCCAACCTCCCTAACTTCCTGGGTTCTAACTGTTTGCTAGTTTGCTATCCAATGAGTTACATAGGGATTTACACTTGGCTGATGATACTCATCCAGCTATAGCTGAGTGGGGGATGGTGTTGAACACTTTTGCAATGTCCAGATATGAGCTTTATACAGATTTTCTCTCATCCAATGCTTCAGTAACCTTTTCAAATAAGTCAACAAGATTAAGTAGGCAGGATCTGCTTAAAACCAAAATACATGTGTTGAGTTTGTAGGCTGCTTACATCCTTACTTATTAATTCCATAATGACCCTTTTCACAGCTTTACATGTAACACTAGTGAGTCTTACAGATTTACTGATGCTCGGGTCAATTGAAGCACCACCTTTGTTCAGGAGAATGACTGTTGCAGTTCTCGACTCATCAGGTACAAATTGTGACTGGAGGCTGATACTGAAGAACTTCTGCAGGGAGTTTGACAGGTTCTGTTTCAGGCTGACCAGTAGACATCCTAGTACTTTAATAGGCTCCATGGAAGCAATGTTCTTGGGGATGACTAGTGCTTTGAGGACTTGTTCCTGGAAAATGAGAAGTCTGGATGCTGGTATGTGATCTAGGAGTGTGTGTGTGGCTAACTTCACTACACACACAGTCTACTAGCACATAAATTTAGCTCTATGTCCTCAGGATTAGAATATGTAATATCACTTACTACTAGCTATTATTTCTGAGGTTTCTAGCACAGTTAAAGGAGGCTTTGTGATTATCTATTGCCTGACATTTTTGGCATTTGTGGCATTTGGGTGGTTACTTTTTTTTTTTAACATGCAATTAACTTTTTTTTTTTGTTTATGGAGCCTGCTTGTATTTGGGAACTACCACCATTTTTATTTTGGTGCAGGGACAATGTTTCTATACAGATATTTGCATGCACATACATTTTTTGTTAAAGGATTTCACATTTGTAGACAGGTTATCAGGGTAGACAGGAATGCTGAATTTCACCAGGTCATCACTCCGTTTTAGTAAATTAGCTTTAGTATAATTTCTGTATACTGAGTTATTGAAGGATGCTTCTGGCTTTAGTTTTATGGTGGCTGGCCTTATGGTGAACTTGACTAATTTATGGCCCACATTGACATGGAAGGAGTCATGGTAGGGAACAGAGCCATCCTAAACTGCTGAAAACCAAGTCCAGGATTTTATTTCCCTTAGCTGGGGTACAAACTATCTGGTCAGGTGAGTTTTACATGTAGTTAAGAAATCTCTAGGCACACATGTTTGGGGACGTGCAAGTTTCCCAGTTGGTGAAGGAATAGTTGAAGCCCTCTAAGAGAATGTTTGGCTGAATATTTATGGCTTTCAAACTAGTGAGGTAGGTGGCATGGGCCAAGGCAGACACCAATGGGGTCTTAAAGTTAGCTGCAATGTGAAATGGTGTTTTGTCAATGGTAAGTCAGACATGGATGAGTTTCAGGTCGTTATCCTGCCTAATGAATTTAGAGGTGACATTTTGCTTTATGAATACAGAAACCTCGCCACTTTTAGTGCCTTAATCTAGTGCGGTGGGTATGAACAGGTGATAGGCATTGAAACCTTGTACTGATGGGGTGCTTTCAATATTCTTGAACTAGGTCTCTGAGATGATGCATATAGCGATGCATTCTAGGGTCAGGAGTGGCTAAAGGGAGTGAGTTTTTTTTTTTTTTTTACAATACCCTCATGTTATCTGAATTTTGTTTTGTTATGCTGGAAGCTTTTGAAGATTTATTTTGCCCACAAAAGGCATTATGAGAATTGATATGTTTTTTACCAATACACAAAACCTTACAGATGGACAGATACAGGCAATCCCTGACAAAGCAGTTAGGTCCGTCTATCACGTCTTCCAAGCAGATATATATTGTACCTCCTAAAATGACACCAGAAGCTAAGCCAGTTGTTGAAGTCAACCATCTTTTGTTTATATCGTTGCATCACTCTAGTTGAAGATAATTCACTGCTCAAGACTAGGTTCATACCTGTCTTGGACACATATTCTAAAAACTCAATTACGCCTCTCTTCAAATAGTCCAAGGAGGTATGTCTCAGTCATTTACTCCCACATATAATGTGTGTCAAACCTGTACTTTTGTTTCAATGAGTGGAGTGCAAACATTGTGTGACAAATCCTGGCCCTCTGACAGGCAACTAGATGTGACCCTCTTCTTCCTCAGCCCGGTTAGTGGTGCATCAGTGTCTCTCAAAATGAAGTCTCCTATGGCTAAGATGTTGGGCTGTGTGAAGGCTTGGCTTATGGGCTTTCAAGTTAAGATCCTGTGACTTGAAGGTGCATGCTTTGTGGTGGGTGCTACTTGAGTTGAGTAATTGTCAGGTTGAGGAGGGTACTTGTTACTACAGATGCATCTAGGAAACCTTTGGGGTTTAGGTAGATACAATCTCAGTATTCAGTATATATGGGTCTGTATCATCTGTGACGTGTGGTCGGTAAATTGGGGTGTGTATTACTGACAAACTGTTGTTTGCAGCATCTGTATGTGACAGTCTTGGCTTCAGTGACATTGTGCAACATATCTCTCACACACACTGTATCAGATTTCTTAAGAATTAGTAAACTTGAGGCAATTGCTATACTGTCAAGATGCCCATTTCCACCAAGCTCTCTGCAGAGATAGTAGGGAACTGCAAAGCCATGGTGGAGTGATACTTGAGGAGTTTCAGACTGGTTTGATTAGCTGCTATATGGCTGAAAACTACAATCCAAGTCTAAACTCATGTAGCAATGCCTCTCTGCAAGCACACAAGGGGCTTCTCACACAACTAAGTAATCAAAAAATTCAGATTTTTTTTTTTGTTGAGGGAAAACTGAGCTTCAAAGTACATATGTCGATACAGGGCACAGCTAACACTATACAAGCAAAGGAAATGTAAAAATTCAAGCAGCCCACTGGCCAATCACATAAAACATTACTCCTTGGCTTCTTTAAGCAAGCTGAAGAATAGAAATTACTTTGTTCCCCTCTACTGTCACTAGAGTGCCAACCAAGGCTTTCTAAACTAGATCACAAAAATAGCTAGAGAAAGTGCAGATATAACACAAAACAAACGCTTCAATATGCAGAAATAGATCAGAAGAAACACTTAAATACTTAATATTGCAGAAAATCAAGTGCAAAACAGCAAAAAGGTACTTATCTGGCTAGCAATGAAGCTGGTGGTGTACCAAAAGCATACTTTTTCAGTGATGTGGCCGCCAAGCGTTATGAAGCTCTCTGGAAATGAGCCAAGTGCCGAACAAAAGTAGTATACACATCTATGTATGTTACACATATGTATATATCTATAAAAATATAGTTATGCATATATATATATATTTACAAATACCTATAAAAAAGATACAGACATGCTCTGCTCCCAACTCAGATACTCTAAAACAAATAACCCAAACAGCATTTTCTATATTAGAATCCTGGCTCCACAAAAAGCGCCGCTCTCTTAACGCCAGAAAAACTAAGCTTACTGTTTACCCCAAAAAGGAATACTATTCTCAATAAAGAAGGTTTCAATATAATCTCTCTAAACTCCACAAAAACTGAATTAGTAACCAATACCAAATTACTAGGTGTCATAATAGACAATAACCTAAAGTTTGATCTGCACATCCAATCCAATATCAATAAAACCCACAAAAAACTAGGGCTATTTTATAGGCACAACAGGTTTCTCTCCTTACCAACCAAACAAGCTCTCACCCTTACCTACCTTCTCCATCTCTAATCTATGGTGCACCATTGTTAATTAACCTACAGTCTTACCTGAAACTAAAGCTAGAATCCTGTTACAGTATTGCCAAATTCACTATAGGTAGTCGCCACTCTTCCCAACATTGTTCTGCCCTAAGGAAACTACAATGTCTAGAATTCCCTCACCACCTATTATTTATTCAGCTAACCACCTCTCATAAACTCACCCATAATCCATTAAACTGTCCTGCTCTCAGTTCCTTACTAGCCCTCTCCCCTCTTCAGCCCCTTTGTTCTGAAACCCAATACTTACTCCAAATCCATAAACCAAATCTACCTGTAGGAAAACGCCTATACTCCTGGACCATTGCCAGATTATGGAATAACCTCCCTTCCTCTATATGTACTGAACAACATCCTCCAAAATTCAAAACTGCTCTTCATAATCATCTCCTTTCTAACTGGATATGTAACTGCACTAATGCACCTACTATTACCCATGATGTCATTACCTGACTTCCCCCTCTATCAGTCCCAACTTTGCTTCTAAGCCTCACAATCAACCCAATTACCCTGCATTGCGTCTTCACTACTTAACCTCTTCAACCATTCTATCTTTTACACTATTGCCATAATTGTATTAACCAGTTTTCCTCCTGCTACTAACCTTAAATCACCTTGTCACTACTCTAAAGTGCCACTGTAAATCTGTACTCACTCTGCTCTTATTTCTATACTTCCCACAATTTATTTACTAGAGGCACAAATACTGTACTTTTTATCTATCTACTTTGGTGTACTTCACTCATTCCTAATTTTCTCCTATGGTTACAACGGATTTATTTTATTTTGTGCATTATTTCATTATACTTTGTAAATTTGTATGGAGACTTGTGTGATGTCTTTTTGCTTTTGCCTGTTTATATTTCATATTATTATTTCATATTATTATTGTTACATTGGTATACATTGTTATTTTGTTTTTCTCTGTATTGGAGCTTTTCTCCCCGGGCCTCCAATGAAAATGGGCTCTTCACGGCCCAGTGGACTTTCCAGGTAAACAAATGTCAATAAATAAATAAAATGTATATTTACATATAGATATACCTATATCTACAAAGATATAGATTATGTATATATGTATATTTACATATACATATCTATATCTTTATAGATATAGGTATATTTGTGTGTAAATATACATATATACATTTTATACATATACATATAGTATACTAAATAAATATATATACCATACAAATATATGTTTTGTATATATGTGTATGTATGTATATATAGACTACATTCAGGATTAAAAGTGCAGCACACATAAATATACATGACACCTTATCAACCTTAACTTGACAGCTAACAATAATAAAAAATCAGCATATGTCACATGTGATACGGTTATCTTGTCTGATGGCACACATTAACCTTTTCCTTTATTCTACCCTTTTAATTTCATTTACATGTTGAAAGCTATGACATGCCTTTTTGGTGGAAACAATGATGCCATCTTAAAATTTAGTCTGGATACGACAGGCTATGTCCATATGCAAGTACCTCACATAACAAATGTAGTGGCACACTATTTTATTTTTATTTTGTATTTATTTAACATTTGTTAACTAGGAAAGTCCAACTTGGAAAGAAGCCAATTTTTAGTGGGGGCCCTGGGAGAAAGCTCCAGATGCATGTTTTTGTAACATGGGAGGAAACTGCAGCACCCGGAGGATACCCACATGAACACAGGGAGGACATGCAGACTCTGCACAGAAGGCTCCTCAGCTGAGAATCAAAGTGGAGAACCTCTTGCTGTGAGGCAACAACGCTGCCACTGAGCCATCCTCCAACTATGACAACAAGAATCACAATTTGGCAACAGCCCATACCACTGCTTCAGATCTACTGGCTGAGTGAAGAACCCTTGGCATTATGTTAGTCAAAACAGCTATGGAAAAGGAAAGTCTTGATCTAAAAACAGTAGCCAGCTTATAATATATGTAAAGGCAAGCAAAGATGAAGAGACTGCTGTATCTCAAGGTCTACCAAAATGTTCTTCATAAAGGCTACAGAGATAGCATTATCAAAGAACGGATCTTCAGAAATGACCTGAGTGATTTGCCAAGTATGTTGTAACAAAAGACTGAAATCAGAAAGCCACTCAGAGGCACTGTTTGGGCATTTTGCCAAGCACTCTGACAGAGAGAAGAAAACATGTAGCTGTTGGTAATAATGAAACTGTCTGTTACTCTCCATCATATGCAAAACAAAAAACAAACATTCATCAAGACTAAAAACTCAGCCAGGAGGAACATCAAATTCTGTATGGGCTAGTTTGGATTTAAAAAAATGCTTATTTTTAGAATAAAGGAAAGCTTAATGCGGAGACCCTATTTATGTGGAAAACTGCATATGGCTGTTGGACTGACGGGGCTTATAATTCAGAAATGACACATGAATGAGGAGTAGATAAAGTAATGACCACAAGTAAGACAGTTTTAAACCATGAACTCAAATGGGTCAATTCTTCCCAAAAGAAAATTACCAGTCCTGTGAGCAAACCAGGGATCAAAAAGTCAAAACTGAAAGATGTATCTTAAATATGTCTTACATGGAGTTCTGAGACGGCTGCATACTGAATAACAGCTTAATTCTAGCTCTCCCAGAGTGAAAATAGAAAATGTCAGTGTACATATACTTGTGGGTAAATTTCAGTAACTGGCTAGTAAGTGCACTTCCTGCTTGCCAGGAAAAAAAATACAGAAGACCTGAATGAAAATCAGCTTCAAAAGGTGAGAGGAAAAAAAAGCACCAACTGGGAAAAGTACTGCAGCTGTTCAGAAAAAAAAGTGCAAGCTCCAGACAGGACTTCCAGATAAGACAAATGCACACAGACTTGATTAAAATAAACAAAACACTAATGGAGTATACCAACTCAAAAAACATGAACTCAAATGAAGGAAGGGTCAATTCTTACCAAAAGGAAATTATCAGTCCTGTGAGCAAACCAGGAATCCAAAAGTCAAAGCTGAAAGATATATCTTAAATACGTCTTACATGGACTTCTGAGATGGCTGCATACTGAGTAACAGCTTAATTCTAGCTCTTCCAGTTTGAAAACAGAAAAAGCCAGTGTACATATACTTGTGGGTAAATTTCAGTAACTGGCTAGTAAGTGCACTGCCGGGATGCCAGGGGACCTGAAGGAAAATCAGCTTCAAAAGGTGAGGAAAAAAAAACACTGACTGGGAAAAGTACTGCAGCTCTTCAGGAAAAAAAAAAGTGTAAGCTCCAGACATGACTTCCAGATAAAACAACTGCACACAAACTTGATTAAAATAAACACAGTAATGGAGTACATCAACTCAAACAAAAAAATGGAAGAAGCTTTAAACAGATATTCAGATGAGGTGATGAAACTGCAAAAATTAGACGTCCAAATGAAGAAAATACTGGCTGAATATGAGATTGCACAAGAAAGGATGTTTAAAAAAATAATAGAATTACAGGACAGAGCAAGTAGGAAAACCTGAGATTTTATGCTGTATCAGAAAAGTTGGAAGGAACTGTCTGTATTAATTTATGAAAGCAGAGACAAGCAACTGGACTGGTATTCCACAGCAGGAGTTATTAACTGAAAGGGCACATCATGTGTATGCTCCACACCTGGTTATGAAAAAGCAACTTAGACCTTTAATAGTAAAGGTGCAATCCTACCAGCAGGAGTTCATACTGACAAAACTGAAGCAGGAGGACAAAGTACAAAAAGTGGGAGACAGCATAGTGTTTCTGGAGAATTATTACCCATTTTATACCAGGCAGAAGATGAGCTAATTTATACCACTATTCAGGGAATGTAGAGAAGCAGGCGTGAGATTCAAACTGCTGTTCCCTGCTATCTTCGAAATATTCTTCCCTGGATGGACAAAATAATTTTTGATGAAGTAAATTCTACTGAGGAAATACAAAAGTGTGTCCAACAAAAAGTGAGCTGTGAAACAGAAGGAGGTTCTGCTTCTTGTTCTTCTGGAAATGAAGACCAAAGACTGACTGTGCCAGTGAAACGTTTTCCAATGTTTCAACAGAAAATGCTTCAGAGAAGGAAAAAGTGCAAGAGTTGACTAGAAGAAATATACATGTGAAACATGACAGAACAAGAACATCTGGAAATAACTGGCCTTTTTTGACTTTGTTAAAACTTGTAGGGGACTCTAAAGCATATGCTGTACTTCTTGTCATTGTCTGAATTAGGAGAGCAGAAAAGTTGGGAGAAAGTTAACTGTAAGTAAAACAAATTGTTTTCTTAATGGTACTATTTTTACAGTGCATGATCTTCTTTACATGCTATAAAGTAAAGTTTTCTCAATTATTTTGAAGTGCAATAGGGATACTAATGTAAAGAGATGTTCCTGTCTTTTTTTCTCTCATCTCTCCCTGTTCAGTTTTAAGAAATGTAGGCACTGCAATGTAAAAAAAAAAAGTCTGGCTAAACGAGCATGACAAAAGAAATACTCCTTTTTCTTATTCTTGCATAGGGGACTACCTGGATTAAGGCCCTTGGCCAAGTCCAATAACAGGTTTTAAGAAAATGCAAGTAAATGAAAAAGAATATTGAACAGTATAAGTTTTTTTCTGGCAAATAAATGTATGCTTAGCAGCAATTTTGTATCAAGTCCTCATGTCTCTAAGAGACAATCTGATAAAGAGAAACTGCTATGAGATGTTCTCTGAAAGCATTTAAGTGTTTATCTAGCTGGAACAAAAACAGACAGCACTTAGAAGTACAGGCTGCACACTGGGTCTTAGCATGGATAACCTTTCTTTTTAGGTTAACTCAAGTCAGTGTGGCTGTCAAGTTGGAACATGTGTTCCTATTAAGAGGGTAAAACTTCAATATTTGAAGATCTACATAGTTGTGTGTGTTGTTATTAAGTTAATATGTTTTAGGGGGATATTGGTGGTATGTTTGTTCTTTTAAAGGGCTTTCAATAACACAAAGTCTCAAATGGATATGACAAGAAACAACTGTATAAAAGATCAACTTGCCAAATAATGTATGCATGTAACACAAAAGCTGGAACTAGACATTTAACAAAAAAGCTGCTGTACATGAAAGGTAGGAATAATAACTTTTTAATATAGTAATGCTTTATGTAATGTACTTAAATGTCAGTGGCCTCATAGACAGATACAAAAAAAGAATAGTGAACTATATTAAAAAATGTAGAGTGCAAATAGCTATGCTACGGGAGATACACTTGGAAAGAACTGAACATGTGAATTTGATAAAGAAAGGTTTTCAGGATGGTTATTCAGTGTAACACCTGAAACAAAGGAAAAGAGGAGTACTTACATTAATTGCATGAGGAGTTCCAATAGTGATATAAGAGAGGATAGAAAAGATAATAAGGGTAAATTGGTAGTACTAAGGGACTACTGGCAAGGGAGGAGCATTACACTGGCATGTATTTATATTCAACCTAAAAGTGCTATAATGGAGCTTAAGAAAATTCTGGGAGAAATAATCAGATTTCTGCAAGGAATATTACTTATAGGTGTGGAAGGAATTTGATTTGCAACAATGAAGATGTGTCTAGGGCCCAAAAGGGAAAACACAAGAAAGGAGAATAGATTTTTGAAGAAATTCATAAAAATATTTGGCATGTGAATTCAATACTAGGAGTTATTATTCCCCAAGATGCAAAAACTGGGCTAGACTAGACAAGAATTTTTTTCAATAGTTTTTATTTATTCTTTTCATTGATCTAAAATAGCATACATAGTAGAACAGGTAGAGGTAAGACCTCTTCACAGTAAGCAGTTGTTATACATTAAGGGTAGTACAAAGAGAAATAAAACAATCAACCAATACTATTTACATTATATACATAGATGCTTTCAATATTCGAGAGAAAAATTTATACATTTCAGTGAGAATTGTTGTGTGAATATACCTTAGAAAAAAAAAGAGGAAGAGGAAAAAGAAGAACATTTCATGGGTTATGAATATAGTTTAGTAAGGGATCTCTTATTTGCATTTAAGTCTGATACATTGTCATGAGCTAGGCAAGAATAATATTGAAGATTTGTTCCCATAAATTTCCTGTGTTTGATGTTTTTATTCCCCTTATCGATTAAAATTTTATGAGCTAAAAGATGTTTGGTCACCATTAACTTGAAATTCTCCCAGGATATGTTATTTAGGTTAATCCAATTGGTTGCTATATAGAGAGTTTCAGTAAGAGAAAAAGGGGTGGGAAGATGGCATAATGGTTAAGGTGTTTACCTTACAAACACAAGGTGCAGGGTTTGATTCTCACATGAGGTGATTGGCTAGGCTTGAAATGGCCCACAAGAGTAGTTAGCCTAATACTAATCTATGAACCTATGAACCTATTGATCATAGTAATTGCTGGAGTTTTAGAGATGTTATTTGGTAGGATATGTAGAAGGGTAAATTCCCAGGTGAGTGTGGATGTTTGATAGCCCATTTTTTGTAATTGGAATTTGAGGGAGTTCCAAAGTTTAAATACACATTTACAGCTCCAGAATAAATGTAGTATATCAGCCATTTGAATTTTACAATGAGGACAAAGAGGGGATTTCGTAAAGTTAAATTTATGTAAGATAGCGGGTGTGAAATATGCATTGTTGTAGATCATCAGTTGGGTAAATACTAATTTTTTAAGGGGTATGGATCTATTTGTTAAGTAGATAGCTTGGTTTAGTTGAAGGGTATTGATGGATGGATTGTTCTTTCTCCAATAATCCAAGACAAGTAGATATTTTTGGAATTTAATGACTTTGATTAATTTGTATGTATTAGAGATATATTTTTTTAGTTGAGAGGATGGTCTTCCATACAGAGTTACAGGTTGTTATATCATTGTTGTTTATGTTGCAGTTTTGTAAATAGCTGGTACATAATTCTTTAGTTTGCCTTAAAATCACTATATAGGATTTGGGGAGGTTCAAATGATTCCTTATTTCTTGTATAGATTCATTAATGTATGGGTATATATCTTGGATGGTTATATTAATTAATGTAGGAAAGGAATTCAGGTTTAGAGATTGATCGTTAATTTTAAGGTTGGGATTTTTGTGCAAGTGTTTTAGCATCATCATAGTTTTTAAGTTAGTGAGATAGAGTGTAGATTAGACAGAATTTAACATTTCACAGGAAGCTGTACATTTAATTGAAGGTCTTGATATGTACCAAATAACTATTTCAGATCATGCACCAATAATAACTAAAATAAAAACAGAGGGTAATGAAAATAAAAAGACACACTGGCCTGTTGCCACCTATCTCTTGAAAAGAGAGGAATTTAAGGAATGGGTAGTGGAAATTATTCAGGAGCTATTACAGAAAAATCTTCTGAAAATATAGCTAGGGAGTGGGATAAAACTAAAATGGAGTTTAAAAACATGGCAGAAATAAAAGAAAGGGAGATATGGTTAAGATGCAACAAGAATTATTTAGAGGGACTGACAAATGTTAAATTACTGTAAAACAGGGGGAATCTCACAGAAGAAGAGGAGCAACTGCACAATGCTCAACAAAAAATAAGGGATTACCTCAATAATATGTATGAGTTTTGAAAGATTGCTGTTAAGCAGCAACTGTTTTTGATAACTCTAGAGCACAAAAATGTTTAGCACTACGATTCAGGTAAGAGAAAGTAGAAAGGCCTGTCGCCAAGCTTAGGGAGCCTGTAACAAGGAAGATAACAAGAGAACTTGTACAAGTATTAGAAATATTTCAGAAATTCTATGAAAGTCTGTATAAAGCAGAGAAATATGGAAATCATGAAAAGGTACAAATAGAAATGTTTATGGAAAAATTAAATATGCAAAGGTTGGAGGTAGATGACGCTCAACTGTTAACAGGATAGGAGGAGATGAGATAAAAATGGTGATGTGGTCCTGCAGAGTGGTCCTAGCTACAGGGAACTCAGAAAAGCGACTACTTTCTGGATTTAAGTATCTTTGCTTTTTTTCACTTGGAATAGCTTCTGTAGCTTACCCTGAACTAGCTTGAACTGTTTTTAACTGTTTGCTGCATTATTTTAAAATCTGCACTTAAAGTTACATTTTAGTCGAATTTGATCAAAAGTTTGTTTGTTTGTTTGTTTAATTTAACTGTTGAGGCTGCCCACTAAAGTGTGCTAGCCTGGGTAACTGATTTATCACTGTTTCTGCATTTTCTGTGTGTTTCTATCAAAAAAACAAAAAAATAATCCTTGTTTTCCCGCCTCTCCTTGACTAGTTTAGACCATATTACAGGCATTGCTGTATTCTGGGCTGTGGTGTAGTTCCTGTGTTGTCCATTACCTTACTTGGATAGAAGGAAGTTTCTTTGCTCACCAGTGGGAGTGGGGAGCCTTGAGCAGCCTACCTGTCCCTGTAGGAAGTGACCTCAGCACAAGAAGCTGTAGTAATTGGTTGTTTTGGACCATTTCTTGCTCTTTTGTAGTTCACTGTTTAAAATCCGCGTTTGCACGGCTCTGCGCGGTTGTGCGCATAACGCACCGCCGGTTAAACAAGGTTAAACTTCTTCTGGCTCCGCCAGGTCTGCTCTTCAAATTTTCCCTTAAGGAAGCTCTACTCTTAGTATAATCAGACTACTCACTATATTATAAGCCTAGCACTTGTTCTCAATACTTCTCTACTAAGTAAGCACTCTCGTACTAAGTAAAGCACTACATCTACTTACCAGCCCTGTGAATATCCACTTCCCTTAAAGGTACAGCACTCCTTTATACTGTTCTAGCATCTAGAGTGGTAGATTACTGGCATCTTCTCCAGTTCAGCTGGTCAATCTGGGTATCTTGAGACAATGCTACAATTGTCTCATGTACACAGACAACCCTCTCCTCCTCCCAACAAACACAAATACATGTGAGAGATGCAACTATATAGCCAAACTGGAGGCTGAACTCTCTCAACTCAGGGCTGGCATGACCAGACAGGAGGAGATGGTAACCACACACACAGCAATCCCAGTCCCACATAGACCTACCACAACTGCAAACCAAACACATAAAAACACAAAGACATACTCGGAGGCTCTAATAAAAAACTTACCAAAACAACAGAGGCTCCCAAAGCAGACATCCAAAAACCCACCACCTCAAAACAAAACACATGCAACACATACTTCAATAAATTAGTGTGTCAACCAATCACAGCCCTTAAGGTCAAACATCATGCCTGATACACTAGTAATAGGTGACTCTATAGTCAGACACACTGATGTCCCGCTGACCAGGCTGAACAAGGAGAGGGTGACTGTGAGCTGTCTATTGGGAGCTAGGCTCCGCCACATAACACACGCACTCAAGTCACTCCAAAGCAAGTACAAATATGACTCCATCATTGTCCATGCTGGTGTGAATGACCTGAGACGTACCTCCCTGGACTACATGAAAAGAGACATAAAGGAGCTCTCCGATTATGTAGCCCAGGCTGGTATGACCCTGACCCTGAGCAGCATCTTGCCCTCACCAAGAATGATACCACAATACAAAGACAAGATGATCAGTTTAATAATTGGCTCAAGTACTGGTGTCATTCTAAGGGGATCCAATGTCTGTCTGCCTGGGATGACATGTTGGACAAGCCACGCTGCTTTGCAAGGGATGGCTTACACCTGTCACCACTGGGCTTCCGGATATTGGCCAAGGCTCTTGCCATCCCCATAGTGCCTTTTTTAGGCAAGGCTCAAAAGACAAACCCACCTCCTTAGAAAACAAAAATGGAAGAAAACTAAGGGTAATGCTGCTCAACGCCAGAAGTCTAAATCTCAAGATGCAGGCACTTGATGCACTCCTCAGCATGGAGAACATCGACGTCTGTGCAGTAACTGAAACCTGGTTCAAGGCTCCTGAGAGCACCCCAGCACTACCAGGCTATACCTCGTATCATGTTTTTCGGCCCCAAAACCCAGGCCGAACCACAAAGGGAGGGGGAGTGTCCATATTCATCAAGGACACCCACACCTCCAGGTTAGTAGCAACACATGAAGCATCAGAGACCATACAGGTGCAACTAACCATAGGCAAAACTGCTATACAACTGATAGCATGTTACAGACCACCCTCCCAATCTCAAGAACCCCACTCAGCCTTCCTGAAGACATTGGAGGATATGAATGTATCACAAAATACCATCATACTGGGAGACTTCAACTACCCAAACATAGATTGGGTACATTATTCTAGCCCTAATACCCTAGCCCAAAGGTTCCTGGAATTCATAAATTCAAATGCACTGGAACAACTAGTCACCTCTCCCACTAGCGGAGATAATATACTAGACCTGATCATCACAAACATGGGGACAAAATGCTCCACACCGGAAGTATACCCCTCACTAGTGAGATCTGATCACAAACTAATCACCCTGGATATACATATCCCACCTCCACCCCCAGCACAAAAGACCACAGTGAAAAACTTCTCAAAAGCAGACTTCACTCTTCTTAAGACTGAGATAGTATCCTTTAAGCCCACTGTGCCAGTGGATACCACATCCCACAATGCCAAATTCTTCACAAATGCTTTCTATGGACATCTCCAAGAATGCATGGATCATGCAATCCCAAATAAATCCAAGTCCCTCTCCACCAAAGGCAAGCGTCCTGTCTGGTGGACCTCAGCCATTAACAAATTGTATAACAAAAGAAGGAAGCTACTGTACGTCAGAGCAAAATCCCATGAAGGGAAGACATCTCTGATCAACATTAGCAGAAAACTACGTTCTCTCATAAAAACATCCAAGGCCAACTTTGAGAGAAAAATCACTAAGGACACTAAAGTTAACCACAAAGCCTTCTTCAGCTATGTTAGAAACCTGGGCGGAAACCCTCAGATATGCTCAGAGTTGGTTCACAACAACAAAAAATACACTGAACCCACAGATATTGCCAACATTCTGGCTGACAGGTTCAGTGCAAATTTCTCCCCTCCCTCACCCCCAAAAGAAGAAATATTTATCCCAGCTGAATGTAATCTCCCTGTCATCTCAGATGTCCAAGTGAAAACCGCCCTAAACAAAGCTAAAAACACAGCATCGATGGGACCTGACGGTATCCCGGGTTGCGTGTTACGTGAACTCCAAGAGGAGCTAAACCCACACATAAAAATGCTATTTAACCTTAGCCTTACTTTGGGATATGTACCTGAACACTGGCGTACAGCAACAGTGGTCCCACAACACAAAGGGGGTGCCTCTACAGACCCTGGAAACTATCACCCCATAAGCTTAACCAGCCTGGTCTGCAAAGCTATGGAAAGAATCATTATGGAACTCAGAGACATAGGGGACCTACTGACACTTGACACCACCCAGTTCGGCTTTGTAAAGGGCAGATCCTGCCTTTTGAACCTGGTTGACTTTTTCGAAACAGTCACTAGAGCCATTGATGAGGGAAAAGCAGTCCATACAGCCTACCTGAACTTGGCTAAGGCCTTCGACACAATACCCCACTCAGGCATCATAGATAAGCTCAACAGCTTAAACGTAAACCCTTATGTCACTAGATGGGTTGCAAACTGGCTAAAGGACAGAACCCATAAAGTTAAAATCACTGGAGCAATGTCAGACTCAAAGCCAGTCACAAGTGGTGTCCCACAGATCTGTCCTGGGACCCCTCTTGTTCGGCATTTATTTCTCAGATGTTAAAGCAAACATGGGAGGGCTGTGACTGACAAAGTTCGCAGATGACTGCAAACTAGGCGCCATAGTCGATACACCAGCGGACACATACATCCTACAAAAAGGCCTCACAGAAATGGACAACTGGTGCCGGAGTCACGGCCTTAAACTAAATGCCAAAAAATGTATAGTCATCCCCTTTGGGAAAAACAAAGTACCCACAAATTATCACATAGACAGCAACCCACTGAGTACGGAAAAGTAATCAGAGACCTAGGGACCCAAGTCGACAGCGACCTCTCATTTGACACCCACGTTGCCAAAGTGGTTAGAAAAACATTCTACCTTGCACACCTCATCATGAAGGGATTCACATCCAGATCCAAGGATGTCATTGTACCCCTATACTCCTCCATCAGACCCATGATTGAGTACAATGCCCCATTTGGTATGTACCTCACCCGGCATTTGCAACAGCTGGAGAGACCACAAAAGTACCTCACCAAGAGGATCAAGGGTCTCCAACATATGTCTTATCCTGCCAGACTAAAGAAACTTCAGCTCTATTCAGTAGCATACCGCCTGCTCAGAGGTGATCTCTGCCTGACATACAAGGCCATGTCCAATCAGGATCTGATGGACATGCTCCACCTCAAAAAATCCAAATCCATCAGGACCACGAGAGCTAAAGACTTAAACCTCGGCACAAGTATGAATAGGACATGCTGGAGGGATAGATTCATAACCCAGAGGCTTCCCATGCTTTGGAACAAGATCCCAGTTTGTATTAGGCAGAGCCCCTCACTGACTCTCTTCAAGAGAAATCTTGATGAGTGGATGGGAGATCGTAAGTTTACCCCAGGGGTCACATCTGCGTCACTGCTAGACAGGGGCACAGTAAACTAATTCTATTATATAAGGAGACCTTCATTGTGTCACTACTAGACAGAGGCACAGTATTCTAAATTTATTCTGTACATTTTTTGTACCATTTCATGAGGTGGCAAAAGCCCCATCACTATGGCTAGGCTTACAAATGCCCCAGGACAGATAGCCTAGTACTATACTATGAAACTATGTATAACCAATCTACAGGAAAGTCCCCTGCAAATATATGGTATTTATGTGGAAATCTGGAAGATAAGAGGGAAAAACTGATAAAGATCTTGAAAGTTAAGAGGAGGAGAAGTACCACTATCCCGGAAGAAAGTGGTGGTAGCTGTTAATACCTAAAGAGGGTAAAGATCCATCAGATCCAGCTTCGTATAGGCCCATTTCAACACTAAACCAGGACTATAAAGTGTTTATGTCTATAATGGCTAAAGGAATGGCAAAAGTGAAAGATGTAGATCAATGTGGTTTTGTGGAAGGGAGGCAAATATTTGACATTAACAGAGCACTGATGATCCAGAGGAAAGCAAAATATAAGAAAATACTACTGTTGTTGATGGCCCTTCACAGAGCAAGTTGGAACTTAAGGAACAGGGCATTGGAAGCATCTGCAGTCCCTGATAAAATTGTAAGGTTGATTAGAAGGATATATGTGGGACTGGAGGTGAAAATGGGTTCCTCTCTGATAATTTCAGCTTGAGCAGAGGAACCAGGTAAGGGTGTCCTCCTTCCCCTTTGTTATTTGCATTATATTTAGAACCATTAGCAAAGAAAATACGGGATTCAGAAATTCAAGGATATAATTGGTATAGTAGTCAAGAAAAGCTGGCTATATTCGCAGATGATATTTTATACCTGATGAAACCAGAAAAGGACATTGCAGTGTTGT
The DNA here is from genome assembly GCF_019279795.1 of Protopterus annectens. Classification (NCBI taxonomy): domain Eukaryota; kingdom Metazoa; phylum Chordata; order Ceratodontiformes; family Protopteridae; genus Protopterus; species Protopterus annectens. Next base: position 1,449,354,215 of record NC_056735.1, read on the forward strand.
GGAACATTTTGGTGGAGTTTCAAATCTTCTTGTAATACAAAATTAGTGAAGCTAAAACAAAGGCAACAGGGGTAAATTATGTACCCACACACAAATTGGTTCAGCAATATCCATATTTATGCGACATGATAAAATGAAGTACTTAAGAAAAAATGATTCTAGTGTGGCAGCGAAGGATATGTGGGAAGAGAATTAATAAAGAACTGAAAAATTTTATTTGGGAGGGGAACATGGCAAGAGTCAAGTGGGCTAAGCTGATTCTTCCAACAGAACAAGATGGATTGAAATTATCTGATTTGAAGGGGTATTTCACAACTATACAATTAAGGCGCCTATAAATAGCACAAGCAGAAACATACAATTCAAAGTGGAAAGGGATGATGATGAAATAGGGGGAAAGCTCAAGAAACAAGGAGGGACTGGAATTTTGGATGCAAACCTTTAAGGAAAATAGCAATAATCATACAGAATATTATATTTGTATAACAGCAGAAAGTAATCTAAGAACTAAGCCAACACGAAATGGTAAAAGGCGAGTCTGCCAATAGAGATGACTGCAATTAGGGATACAGACAATAGGCAAGAGAGGGCTGGAAATTATTGGAGAAAACTGACAAAGGAACCAAGTTATTGGGAGCAAATAACTATAGAGAGACAAGGTAATTGAATAGGAAGATGCCAAAAATTTATTTGGACTGCAGGTTAAGAGATTGCCTTTCCCAGAGTATAAGCAAAGACAAAGAAATAGTGGGGTCCTAAATAAAAGACCAGCACTGGTAGAGTTTTTAGTAAAATCTAGAACAGAAGCTGCTGTTAAAAAGGGAAAAATTAGTACAGCATACAAAATATTTTATGATAACTATAAGAATCAAAGGAAGTTAGAAAGGATAGGGAAGAAAGACTGCATAAGCAATTCACATCGAAACAATGGGGGGAGATGTTTATCTCCCAAATATGCAACAAAAATCTAGAAGATTTTATATTTTTGCTTGGAGATGTTTACATAGATATTTTTACACCCCAAGTAGTCTCCAGAGAATTTTTCCTCAGGTAGAAAGTAGATGTGATGGGGGAGAAAGAGGTAATTGGGAACATATTTTCTGGGAGCTTAATACGTTGGCAGACTTTAAAGATTCCCTGCTGACTACTCTATCAGAGATACTGGGTGAGCAAACTGGTGCAACTAGGGAAATAATTTTTCTAAGGTATGATACAGAATCGGAATTCCCAAGACATAGTGAGGCCTTGTTGAGTCTTAATTATGGTGGCTGCCAAAAAAGCAAATTACTAGAAAATGAAAATCAAAGTAGTGTATATAGTAACGGATGTAAAACAACTAAACTGGGATCTTTAGAAAAAGGTAGGAGCAAATTACATATGACAAAATGAGAATTGCAGGAACCATACAGGGGAGGAATGAGGGTTAAAAGAACGCAGAATTTGAATGGGCTATGTAATGTCTGACTGACAATGATTGGGTAGATTATAAGTGATGTAAAGTTTGCAACTAAAACTGTGTCATTGTATGGTTTGTGATGTAAAATGTTTAGAACTGGGATTATGTCAATATGGTTTGTTTTCATTTATATAAATGTAGGATTGCCTATGTCATAAGTGATAATTTAATAAAGATGTTTCTTGTTTAAATATGTCTTACGATTTTGAGAGGCTACAGAAAGTATATAGATGTCTGAATAATCACTGCTGCTATAGCCTTGACCCTGCCTGGAATAGTTTTGTTCTGGTGGGTACAGCAAGGGACAAACATCTGGAAACAGTATGTATTAGCACAGATAATCTCTTTTTTTTCTGTTAAAACAGAAAAGACCAGATTTTTTACAAGGCCAAGAGCAGTTTTTATTCATGGGCAGTCAAGAAATTCTGCAAAAATCAAGGGTTCCCTTCATATCTTCCTCAATTCACATGGCAGTTGGCATAAACTGACTTTATTTTATGCCTGGCATGATTCTCCATACTGAAAATGTGGCCATTTCTCTTCCCTTAGCTAAACCTTAATGTGCCACTCAAGGATACATGATCCCTATAATTGTGACATCAGTTTTGGCTCCTCTTATGACACACCATCATGCTCTGACAGTTCACGTTCACTCTTTTTTCACTCAAACTCATCCGCTGTGAATCATACTTTAGGTACCATGCTCTGGCCATGTCATTTGAATAAAAGTCCACAAACAAAATCATCAGTTACTGTACTTCTTGCATACAGCCTACTTGAAAGTAGCTTGAATGAATGCCATTAGCAGCGTCTACAAAATTCTCAGCATGTGTATGAGTATCAGTAATCAAGTTTCTCGGACTCCAAGACTATGCAATGAATTGCCAGCTGCATAGTCTACAGTTTAAGTTTCATACATTGCACCAGAGGTCAGTGACAACACAAATGTTTGTCCATTTCTTTGTTATCAAAGGAAAGAGAAGAACTTTGTCTACCACCACCAAGAAGCATTCCAGCCTGTAGGGATACTTCCTGGATTTCTCACAAGACCATTCAAATACCATGTGTTGCCTTTTCATCTGATCATATATGGTTTCTATATCTCTGCAAGTCTCCTTGAAAAAGGCTTCCACTCATTCCCATGGAGATGAATGGCACCTTCAGCCCCACAACTACTTGTAACTTCTGAAACAGCAATGCATCAGCTACAGTCCTAGTACATAAAAATGTGTGCTGCTGTTAATAGTTCTTTCAAGGGCTCAGATACAGTTTGCTGAATAAAGTCCTGCATCCAGGCATTTTCATTCTGTAACAATTTACTGAATGTTTGTCCCACTGTAGAAAGGCCAAGGATGCATCTACCGAGCCTGCCCAGGAGTTTTCCCCTTATCTGGATTCTGTCTAACCCCAGAGTCACCAATCAAATGGTCCCCAAAGCACAGATCCTTCTGTCTGATAACATACTTTTCCCTATTTAGCATTCATCCTGCAGACTTCACCTTTTGCAATACATTTCTTCACAGGCATAATTCTCTCACATTTTGCCTTGCACAAGGAAATCATCAACATCTATGTACACTGCAAACTCCCAACATGCAATATTTTCAGTCATATTCCTTTGAATAGTCTTAGCAACACTACTGTTTTCGAACTACAAACTTTTAAGCAAGTGTCAAACAAACAAAATAAAAAAAATGGAATTAACTTGACATTTTCAGGATGTATATGCATATGCCAAAACCTCCACTCAGAATCCAGTAAGAAAAAATAAATTAATGCCATGTAGCTTTGCAATTATTTCCAGCAGAGTAAGAAAATATTAAAGTTATGACTTATCATGACAGATCTGGTTGGGTAGTTCTATCCTTGGTAACAGCAAGACTTAAGTTGGCAGGCATGAGGACAACTCCACAATCAAAACTTTCCCAAGCTACCACAATTTCTCGTCTTATCTCATAATCCAGATGGGTGCCCACACCCCTTTAAAAATGAGTTAAGACAAATGACATGTCAATAAATACAACAGTATGGCCTAAAATCCATGTCAGAGAGAGGATGGAGGTAGGGAAGGAGGGAATGACAAAGGAAAGGATGGGGCTGTTCTACTAGATCCATCATTTTGTTAGGTACAGACCTTTTGCATCTTCTTAAGAGGACAGCAAGGCTTGGAAAGAGTAGGGCAAAGTCCCAAACTACTCCTCCCAGTTCATCTCCCATAGGGAAAAATGCTCCTTATAACAATGACCTCAAAGAAAACCTAGTTCTAACTATCAGATTCAGCATAAAGTGCCTTCCAAACATGTTCGGAGAAGCCCTGCTCCCTACTGAAATGTCGACACTTAAAATGCCAAGTGTTGACAAGCCCCAAAAAAAAAAAAAAAAAAAAAACCTGAAAACACAGGAGACAAGTGAATTTCAAAAATCGCTATTCTCCTTTAAACTTCTTTTTGCAGGAGGGGCAAGACCCCCCCCCCCACACCCCTAAACTTATACATACCAACTACAAGATTGCCCTACCTAAGAGAAAATGGAATATTTCAAGAAATGGCATCTCGAATTTAGTATCTATAAGTCCGATCTTTCGGCCACTCTCCACATTTCAAGACACATTCTAGCAGGTCCCGACATTTTAAATGGTTACAGAAAAGACCATATAGCCACCACCAAAGTTTTATTTATAATGGGCTGTAATAATATGCATGCATCTGGTGAACATTATAAGGGGTGAGGGGATACCAAATGGAGGAGTTAAAATTTGTAATGACTGTCAACCTTTCTAAAAGTTGAAAACTTCTGGACTAATGAGGCCAAGAAGCTTGGCAGACAAAAGTAAACCTCAAACTTCCTTCAGATATGTAACAAAGGGGATTGGCAGTACTGTGACCATTCAACACATTTCAAATGTATTTACGCCATATAAGTCTAGATTGAACCTGGGTACTTAATCTTTAAATGGTCTAAAGTAAAACCCTGTCACTGATCTGGATTTTGAGTAGGCAAATAACATGCTTCTTGGAAATTGATTTTGGAAGGATAAGATGGGGGGGGGGGGGGGTCAGCAGTGGAAATCAAGAGTGCATTGCTTGCATATGTCCAACCAGACATTCCACTCTCTAGCACACTGTAAGATATAGCCAGCCTTCTCAAGCACTGCAACTGCATCACAGTTCTCCCACACACAAGTGGTTACTGCCTTAAATGTTCACTAAGAGGGACTACTTGGTAGACCAACAGGACTTTTGCAACGTTTTTGTTAGAGAGGACACAGGTGAATGGGACATTCCCCATGTCATCACCTCCAGTAATCACCTAAACTTGGATTTTTTAGGATGGAGGCCGAGGAGTTTGCATACTTCTTGTCACTGATGTTGACAATTTGTCATTCAACACAGTAAAGTGATTCCTCTTGCCCAATACCTTCTATGGTACCTTGGGGGGAGTCTGGAGACAAAGTTAACATGTTTAAGTGCTTAAGTCACAGAGGAAGGTTGCTAAAGACTTTAGGTGCCCCTCCAATACCGTTGTTTGACAGGTGGCAGGAGATGCATGGTGCCATTATCAATTGTGGAAATCTGTGCTAGGGGACAACACTGCAATAGGCATTGCAGGTTTAGCATTAAGACAGACATCAAGAGATTCCTGGGGTCGAGGTCTGTGTGGTCTAGTACATGAGTAAACATCACTGCCAAAGGGTCCTGCAATCAACAACAGCATAAAAGCCCTGTGCCAAACATCAGCACGGGTAAGTCCAGTACCAGCATCCTTAATACCAGTGAAAAAAGACAAGGAAGCCAATAAGGAAAGCTTCACTGTCCTTAGTCCAAGAGGAAAAACTGCTGCGGATTCCCTATTTCAAAACAAATAGGCTGAGAAAGGCCTCAAACTGGCTGCTACCAGCCTGCGTTAATCCAAGTCAGAAATAACAAGAAAGGGAGTGACTCTAGGTGTAGCCACCCTACAATGCAAGATCTGACAACCTCTCGCAACACCAGTTTCAGAAAAGCAAAATGTTGTGACTTCAAAATCTAAACAATAAGTAAAAAGCAGAACCAGAATCAGCAATTTTAATTGGCACTTTCTGACTCTCTTTTTTACTTTATGTATTGTTCCAGAAACTGAAGAGGTAAAATATTGGTTATAAGCCTTAACCTTTGAAAGAATGGACAACCTCTGCTGAAGCTTGTTTAAAGATTCAGAATACTGATGAGGCCTTCTCACCATGCATCAGCAGCACATTTATCCTTAACAAAAGTTTAAACTGTTATTTCAACTTTTAGAGTGGAAGTAGTGAACTATTAACAGATGAAACATTACTGTGCACTGCATTCCTCACCCAGGTGAAATACACAGCGGTCACACATCTGTCCTATGTGGGGGCGGGGGGCTCCTTTTCCTCGTGGGCACTGTTTAAATGAACTATCTGTGGTAACACCAACAGGAGACAGAAAGCAATGATATAAAAAGAAAAGGATGAGAAACTACAAAAAAGAAGACAAATATTTTTTTTTAATGCTGTGTATGATAAACTCAAAGGCAGGACAAGAAAAATGAGAAAGTCCACAAATATTAAAGGGTAGCCACTAAACTGGCAGTTGGAAGACCAGAGATATAATAATGTGAAGAAAAGTAGTCAAAGTTTAAAAACCTTTTCTGTCACAAATGCTAAATGCAGCCTGGAACCTATTTTTTCTCCTCCAAGCTGGTGTGTGTTATCCGGTACAACGTGCAGGTCCCGAAAATGATGTCCCCCTCAACTCAAAAATAAGTTTCAAAGCACTCCTTCATTATGTCCAACTGAACCATGATTATGGGTTTACAAAATGGCAGATGGTTTGACTTTCACCATTTCCTATAAACTTTAGATTCATAGGTTCATAGGTAGGTACTAGGCTATCTGTCCGAAGGCATTTATAAGCCTAGCCAGAATGTGTTAGCTTTCGCTGCCCCCTTAGATTAGTTCCCTGTGCCTCTGTCCAGCAGAGCCATTGAAGTGATCCCTGGGGTAAACTTCCCGTTTCCCATCCACTCGTCAGTTTCTCTTGAAGAGGGTTAGCGAGGAGCTCTGCCTAATGTAGATTGGAATCTTGTTCAAGAGCATGGGAAGTCTGGGACAGGACTCTATCCCTCCAGCACGTCCTATTTATTGTTGTGGTGAGGTTTAGAAACCTGGAGCGTGTAGGCTTGAGGGGATATGGTTTTCTTTAGGTGGAGCATGTCCATCAATTCTGGGTTGGACATGGCCTTGTATGTCAGGCAGAGATCACCTCTGAGTAGGCGGTATGCAACAGAGTACAGCTGGAGTTTCTTCAGTCAAGCTGCATAGGGCATCTGCTTGAGGCTAGTGATTCTCTTGGTGAGGTACTTCTGTGGTCTTTCCAGCTGTTGCAGGTGTCTTGTAAGGTACATCTCAAATGGGGCATTGTACTCTACGATGGGTCTGATGAGTGATGCGTAGAGGGGCCCAATGACCTCTTTCGATCTGGATGCAAACCCTTTTGTGATTAGGTGTGCCACATAGAAGGATTTTCTAACCACTTTGGCAATGTGATTATCAAAGGAGAGGTAACTATCTAATTGGGTCCCCAGATCCCTTATTACATCTTCCGTATTTAGGGGGGTACCACCTATGTGATAGTTTGTGGGTACTTTGTTTTTTCCAAAGGGGATGACTATGCACTTTTTGGCATTTAGCTTGAGGCCATGGTTTTGACACCAGTTATCTGTCTCAGTGAGACCCTTTTGGAGGGTGTCTGTGTTAGCCGGAGAGTCAGATATAGCCCCTAGTTTGCAGTCATCTGCGAACTTGATCAGCCATATTCTCCTGTGCTTGCCTGAACCTCTGAGAAGTATATGCCAAACAGGAGGGGTCCTAGGACTGAGCCCTGGGGAATGCCACTTGTAACTGGTTTAGAGTCAGACCTAGCTCCCGCAACTCTTACCATGTGAATTCTGTCCGTGAGCCAGTTGGCAACCCATCTCGTGACGTAGGGGTTTATGTTCAGGCTGGTGAGCTTGTCTATAATACCCGAGTAGGGAATGGTGTCAAAGGCCTTTGTGAGGTCTAGGTAGGCTGTGTGGACCACCTTTCCCTCGTCTATAGCCTTGGTAACTGTCTCAAAGAAGTCCACCAGGTTTAGGAGGCATGATCTGCCCTTAACAAAGATGAACTGGGTAAGGTCCAGTGTTTGGAGGTTCCCAATATCTCCGTTAATGAGATCCATAATGATGAGCTACATAACTTTGCAGACCAAGCTAGTTAGGCTTATAAGGCGAGAGTTCCCAAGGTCCGTTGTGGCTCCACCTTTGTGGAGCAGAATAACCGTTGCTGTGTGCCACTCTGTGGGCAAATAGACTGTGGAGAGGCTGAGTTTAAACAGTGTCTTTAGGTGAAGGGTTAGTTCATCTTTGAGCTTGTGTAGGACGCAGCCTGGGACACCATCCAGTCCCACTGATGCTGTGTTTTTGGCTTTGGATAGGGCTGTTTTAACCTGAGTGTCTGTGATCTCAGGGGCACTACATTCTTCTGGTATAGTTATGGGCCCTTTTGGGGATGAGAGGGGGGTGAAGTTTGCACTGAACCTGTCTGTCAGGATGTTGGCTATATTGGTTGGTTTGGTGTAGTTTGTGCCATTCTGCACTAACTCTGAGCAGATCTGAGAATTGCCACTTAGATTCTTAACATAGCTAAATAATGCCTTGTGGTTATCTTTGGAGTCCATGGCAATTTTTCTTTCGAAGATAGCCTTGGATGATTTTATGAGGGAACGTAGTATCTTGCTGATACTGATCAGGGATGTCTTCCCTTCTTGGGAAGACATCCCTGATCAGTATCAGGGATGTCTTCCCTTCTTGGGATTTTACTTTTTTCTGTACTAGTTTCCTCCTTCTGTTGTATAGCTAGTTTATGTCAGGGGTCCAACAGACTGGTTTCCTTTTCTTGGAGAAGTGAGTCTTGGTTTTGTTTGGGATAGCACGATCCATGCATTCTTGTAGGTGCCCGTCGAGTGCATTAGTAAAGGATTTTGCAGCTTGGACAGCGTTATCCTTTAGCATAGGGGCTTTGAAACTTCCCACCTCGGTCTTAAGAAACGTGGTCTGATTTAGAAAAGTTTTTCACGGTGGTTTCTTTGACCGGGGGTGGTGGCAGAATGTGGATATCCAGAGTGATTAGTTTATGGTCAGATCTAACCAAGGGGTTGACGTCCAGTGTGGAACACCAGTCGCCCATGCTGGTGATGTCCAGGTCCAATATATCACCTCTGGTGGGGGTGTTGACCAGTTGATCCAGGACATTTGAGTTTAAAAATTCTAGGAAATGTTGGGCAAGGGAGTTTGTACTTTAGTTGTTCTCATGGTTAATGTTTGGGTAATTGAAATCACCCAATATTAGGGTGTTTGGTAGGACCTTTATGTTTCCCAGTGTTTCCAGGAATACGGAGTGGGGGTCTTGGGACATGGTGGGTGATCTGTAGCAAGCTATAATTTGAATAGCAGTTTTGCCCGTTGTTAGTTGCACGTGGATGATCTCTGAAGCATCGTGCTGTGCCACTAACCTGGAGGTGTGGGTATCCTTGATGAATATGGATACTCCCCTGCCTTTTGCATTTCAGTCTGGGTTTTGTGGCCAAAATGTAGGGTACGAGTTGTAGCCTGGTAGTGCTGGGGTGCTTTCTGGAGCCTTAAACCAAGTTTCTGTTACTGCACATACATCGATTTTCTCCATACTGAGGTGTGCCTTGAATGAGTGCATTTTGAGGTTTAGACTACTGGCATTGAGTAGCATTACCCTCAGTTTTTTGTTACTTGTGCTATTTACGGCGGTGGGCTTGTATTTTGAGCCTTGCCTAAAAAAGGCACTATGGGGGTGGCAAGAGCCTTGGCCAATACTTGAAAGCCTAAGGGTGACAGGTGCAAACCGTCTCTAGAGAAGCAGCGTGGCTTGTAGAGCATGTCATCCCAGGCTGACAGACACTGGATCCCCTTTGAATGACACCAGAAGCTTAGCCAATTGTTGAAATGGATATTTTTTTTCTCTATACAGTGGTATCATTCTTGGTGAGAGCAGGATGCTACTCAGGGTCAGGGTCATACTGGCCTGGGCTACGTGATCAGAGAGCTCCTCCATGTCTCTTTTCATGTAGTCCAGGGAGGTACGGCTCAGGTCATTCATACCAACATGGGCAATGACAGAGTCATATTTGTACTTGTTTTGGAGTGACCCGAGTGCTAGTGTTATGTGGCGGATCCTGGCACCCGACAGGCAGCTAACAGTAACCTTCTCTTTGTTCAGCCTAGTGAGTGGGACGTCAGTGTGCCTGACTATAGAGTCACCTATTACTAGTGTGTTGGGTAGGTTATTTTGCCTTAAGGGCTGTGATTGCATGGCACACTGGTTTTGTGAAGTATGTGTTTCATGGTTTGTGTTGGGGGGGGGGGGTTGCTTGGATGTCTGCTTTGGAGGTCTCTGTTGCTTTTGCAGATTTTTATTTAGAGCCTCCGAGTATGTTTTTGTGTATTTATGTGTTTTTTTTTTTTGCCAGTGCTGGTTTCACAGGTCTATGTGAGACTGGTGGTGTGATGCAAGCAATTCCCTTCTCCTTTTGACTGCCTGGTCCAGTCTTGGGTTGAGAGAGCTTAGCCTCCAGTTTGGCTGCATAATTGCATCTCTCGCATGTATTAGTGTTTGATGGAAGGAGGGGAGGGCTGTCTACGTACATGAGGCAATTGTAACATTGCCTCAAAATGCCCAGATTCACCAGTTGGACCGGAGAGTACACCTGAAACTACCCTTTGGACATGCCTGGATAGGTACAGTGAACCGTTTTACTGATTTGGCTGGCAAGGTCAAATAGAGAGCCTTGTCCTTCTCTACAGTATAGTGGGGGGGGGGGTCTAGTCCTAAGGTTTCTTAGTGCTTGCTATGAGTTTTGAGCAAGTGCCGAGATGAGACGTGAATGGTTTGAGTGCTTAAGTTGAAAGTTTGTCTAGTTCCAAGGGAAAAATTGAAGAGTAGACTTTGTATTATGGAAACAAGGACTGATCCCAACACCATTTTAATACCATAAGAAAATAAGTAGCATTGACAATGAAAGAGCCATTACACTGAAAAACAACAAAATAAGACCACAGAATAGTTACAAACTTGTTCAAATCATAAGCCATTACACTGACTGTCTAATACAAAAGAAGCACTGACCTCTTCCAGCTATCAGACAGCATTTCTTGTCACCTCACAGTGAATGATGTCATCACCTTCACAGCAGCATACCCAACAATTACTACCTATGATTAGGAATTACTCTGTTAGTGTTAGCTTCTTTTCCCATTTTGGTAATTTTAAGTTTTGAACTGATGTTCTCTTAGTGGCGAAGGTGAATCTGCAGCATTCTTAGCTGTTACTTGCTGGAAGTAAGCTGGCAGTGAGAGTTTCTGGTGGTTGCCTTTCCCCTGCTATAACTTCTGCTGCACTGAATGATTCTGCCTTTGAGCAGAGTTGTGTGATGCTGCCTGCCTACAAGACTGATTCAGTGAAGGTGACTACAGACATCATTCCCCAACACCAGGTAAGTATTGCATTTATATAGCTAATATTGAAATACGTATTACATTTCAATATTTTCAAACTAAAACTGTTTAGCATTTCTTTTCTAAGAGAAGGGGAATTTGCAGTGCTCTGAGACATTATAAGCTAGGAATGAGCTAGTAATGAAAGTTTCTTAGCCTTTGCCTCACTACAACTTTTGCTACATTGTGTGCCTTGTATGAGCCGAGTTACATGATGTTGTACACTGCATAGCACCACAGTAGTCCACACAGTATCGTAACTAGTGGGTACATTTCTGAAAGACACCGCCTAATGATCTAACCCAGTCTACTGTGTATTCCCAGCCATACCTGCAGCACTACATTCTCCCTTTTTACAACACTGTTTAAATATTTTCCCTCCTTACAGCACTGTCACAGATCTCCTTCCTTATAGCTGTGTTCAAATAACTTATCACCACCTGCTACTCCGTATTTTCCCTCTTTTACAGCACTGTTTAAATAATTGTGTTTTTTTTTTTTTTTAATTGCAATGTTCAGGAAACTGCAGCAAACAAATCTGCATTACTCTAACATGTCAGCATTTTATAAAATGAAAATGGTATTACTGCACTGATATTTTTCCCTCTTACTGCACCGTAAGAAACTGTGGCCTCAGAGATTACACTGATTAGATGTTGGACTGTTAAATGTGGCAAATGCACTTCCATTCTTCAGTGATACTGTAAAGTATTCTGAAGAACCTCTTGCTGTGAGGCGACAATGCTACAGCTGCACCACTGCGCTGTCATCAGTCAGCTCCATTGTTTCAACCCAGCACAATTTCTGACTGAGCCACATGCTCTCCACCCCAGAGGAAATACAAAAGGATATGACTGACTTTGCAAAGTATGTGGAAGAGGTAGAAAAAACACTGGTTTTGAGTGGTAGTTTGTCATCATGTAGAAGGATGCAAAAAATACAAGGACAATAATGGGCGTCAATTGGCTTAGCATCTGGTGTCATTCGGGGGGGGGGGGGTCCAGTATGTCTGCTTACAACAAGATGGCTGACAGACCTTCCTGGGTTGTAAGGAATGGCCTACACCACATCAGACTAAAAGCATTTGCTGATGAACCAACAGTGCCTTGCTATGCAGAGTTCATTTACTTGACTTGAACTCAACAAGGAGAAAGTGGTAAGTTGTTAGTGGTGATCACATACTTCTCACATAAAGAGGTCACCCAAACATGCTTGCAGAGTGTGTACATCACCTTTCCCACCAACACAGCTGCCCCTAATTCCTCAGTTCTCTGACCCCATAAAATTACTATGGAACAAGTCCTAGCAACCCTTTCTAAAATGAACACTCTAACCATGGGTCCTGATAACATACAATAAACTCTCAGTTAACAGGCACCCATGGGGATTGGTTGATGCTGGATAACTGTAGTTTCTTGTTGCTTGAGAGTTACTATTAAAAATAGGCCTAACTAATACAGTACCCTATATTATTTGGTTTTATCTGACTTGTTTTCAGGTTGGGGAGAAAGGAAATTTATTCCTGTCTTCATTTTTAAAACTCTAAAAACATAAAGTATGTTTCTGCGAGAGGAAAGCAGAAAGTGCAATGCATGAAAACAGTACTGTATTTATTCGATTTTTTTTTTTTTGCGGGTTGCTTGACTTCCGGTTAACTGTGATAGTTTACTGCACCAAGAAACTTAATAATTAGCAGCATATATAGTCTATTGGAACCACTATTCATCCTTTCTTAACAGGAGTCTTGCAACAAGCTAAGCCCCTGAATTCTGGAGAATAGCCATCATTATGCTCCTATCTATGGGAGGTCTAACCATCAATCCTGGTAATTATAAACCCATTAGTCTTACCAACTTTGTTTATAAAGTCATGATATTACTTCTGATCTCATATATCTAGATATTGGTGATCTCTTAGCCCAGGATCCACATCAGTATGGCTTTGTCAAAGGTAGCTTGTGCCTGCTTAAGAAATGTCACACATCCATCAACGTACTAACAGCTTGCATTCCCGAACACATTCTGAAAAATAAACTTAAAAGCATAAAATAAATAAATGTAAACAGTAAACACTACTAAAACTACACAAATTGCACTAAGTATTCTTTACAGTGATAACAGTGCATTCATGGTCTTTAATAATATATTATAGTTTTTATGGATAGTCTGCCTTAGGCATAGGCCAACTAGGCGGCCGCCTAGGGCACCAATGTAGCAGGGGCGCTTTTCCAGTATTTATTTAATGTAGGTAGACCAGGATGGGGCACCAGGTGGTGTGGGAGGAGGTGCCGTGGAGCCCTTTCACCTAGGGCACCCGTTGACCTACAGCCGCTCCTGTATATTATAATGCACATGAACCTCAAATTATATTTTTTGCTAAACTTTCACAAATTCTCATTTCTTGGAAACTATACAACCTAAAAATATATTGTTATAACATTTTTGTAAACCAGACATAAGCTTTCACGTGACAACAAGAAATTCCTCTCAGTGCATGTTTACTGAGATATTTACAGAAATATGAAAACATATGCTTAATTGTTTAAGTAGCAATATAAATTGCTGAATATCATTCAGAATGTGCAACCAACAGTGCAGATATCACTGTTTTCTTCAACAATATCTGAGGTTTCATCTGATGTCATGCAATTTGTAAGTCACTTCATTATTCAACAATTACGTATACGTGCAAATATTGTATGTTTTCATAACAACAACTAGCAATCTCTCAGATATAGTGTGATGTAAATGGACACAGACAATGAATTTTGTCTCCTTTAACAGTATATCACACAATACACCTCAATAACATCTAAAGATCTCAGTTATGAATATATGAATAATAAATGATAAATAGTGATTAATTTCTCTACTGCTGCATGTCACAAATTAACAATCTTAGTGTCATTTTGTTAATAACTCCTTGCTCTAATACTGTTCATTATTACCTGGTAAGTTGCTTAGTTAAAGAAACCAGATCTATAAAAGGTCTGGAGGCCATAAGGAGCTATAGGTGTGAACTGGAAATATACAAAAAGGTGTTAAAGGCTTGAATGAGTTAACTGTGTCAGCCTTGTATACTTTTATGAAAGGGTACCTCAAGCAGTTCATGATGGTTATGTGATACACATGGCATACCTGAACCTTGCCAACACATTCAGCACTACGCCTTTTACAGACATAATTAACAAACTGGTAAACCTAATCAAAGGATGAATAGTAAATTGGTTGTTGAACAGAATACATGCCAGCAGAGCTGCGGATGTAATAACTGGGGCTCCTCAAGGCTCGTTGTTGTGTCCTGCTTTACTTGGGGCATTTCTCTGCTATCCACCTCAATATCATAAGTATCTGATTGAAAAAATACTGATTGCTGTAAATCACAGATTTTTATTTAAACACCCACTAATGTGAAGATACTCCAGAAAAGGCTGTACTATGCAAACAACTTGTGCAAAGAATCATCTCACTCTAAATGCTCAAAATATAGTATAATCCACTGCATTAAAGTAAATAATTTCCCACCATATTACACAGATAATATATCCCTTAAGAATGATATAGTTATTAGAGACCTAGGTGTCCTTGTGAATGACTTTTTATCCTTTTACCTTTGTGCCTCTTCTGTAGTTAAGAAATCCTTCAATCTAGCCAAACTAATAATCAAAAGCATCTTATCTAAAATCAGAGAAATCTTACCTCGACTATACCTGTATCTTATCTGCCCATTACAGAATATAATACCCCATTTGGTACGTACTAATTGAAACATATCACTCAACTAGAAAGTACAGTTATGTAAAATCTTACCATAACAGTAGATGTCCTTCTCTTCACTCTTGCAGTATTCTACAGAGAAGGGATGTCTCACCCAGAGCACCCTGAGACTCTGCAAGTATGCAAAAGCCTAAAAAAGATCTTATATGCACCGTACATCACGCTTATGCTACCCACAAAGAACATATGGCATAAAAGTGACATATGGCTGCAACTAGCTAAAAATGAATTGCTCCAGATAAGAACAGTCGGCACAGGACAAAGAAGCCCATGCATATCCAAAGAAAAAATGCAGAACAAATGAGAGAGAGAGAGTTGGAGGGTTTGAATGAATACTGCAAAAGTGAACAGAAGGACATCTACTGTTATGGTAAGATATTAGACAACTGTACTATGTCTTTCTATATCACTGTTGCAGTATACTACAGAGAAGGCTCAAGAAACAGAATGGGAGGTGGAAGGCTGAGAACTGCCCTCAACAAACCTACGGTGGATATATAAAAAGTGTACACACCCCTGTTAAAATGTCAGGTTTTTGTGATATAAAAAAAATGAGACCACAATAAATCATTTCAAAGCTTTTCCCACCTTTAACGTGACCTGTAACCTGTACAACTCAATTGAAAAACAAACAAATCTGTCAGGGGAAAAAATATTAAAAAAAACCTAAGTGTGCACACCCTTAAACTAATACTTTGCTGAAGCACATTTTGATTTAATTATAGCATTCAGTCTTCTAGGGTAGGAGTCTATCAGCATGGCACATCTTGACTGGTAATATTTGTCCACTCTTCCTTGCAAAAGCACTCCAAATCTGTCAGACTGCAAGGCATCTCTTGTGCACAGCCCTCTTCAAGTCACCCCACAGAATTTCTATTGGATTTAGGTCTGGGCTCTGGCTGGGCCATTCCAAAACTTTAATTTTCTTCTGGTGAAGTCATTCTTTTGTTGATTTGGATGTATGCTTGGGGTCACTCATGTTGAAAGATGAAATTCCTCTTCAGCTTTCTAGAAGATGCCTGAAGGTTTTGGCAAAAAAAGAGACTGGTATTTGGAACTGTTCATAATTCCCTCCACCTTGACTAAAGTCCCAATTCCAGCTGAAGAAAAGCAACCCCAAAGCATGATACTGCTACACCATGCTTCACCGTGAGGATGGTATTCTTTTGGTAATGTGAAGTGTTGTTTTTGTGCCAAATGTACCCTTTGGAATTGTGGCCAAAAAGTTCAACCTTGGCCTCATCAGACCATAACACATTTTTCCACATGCTTTTGGGAGATCTGATGTATTGTTTTGCAAATTTTAGCCAGGCCTGCATGTTCATCTTTGTAAGAAACGGCTTTCATCTTGCAACCCTACCCCATAGTCCAGACATATGGAGAAAAAAGGAGATTGTTGTCACATGTAGTACAAAACCATTACTTCCAGAAATTCCTGCAGCTCCTTCAGTATTGCTATAGGTCTCCTGGCAGCCTCCCTGACCAGTTTTTGTCTTGTCTTTTCATCAATTTTGGAGGGACATCCAGTTCTTTGCAACATCACCGTTGTCCCATATTTTCTCCACTTTTTGATGACTGTCTTCACTGTGTTCCATGGTATATCCAATGCAGTGGAAATTTTTTTGCACCCTTCTCCTGACTGATACCTTTCAACAATTAGAACCCTTTGATGCTTTATAAGCTCTCTGTGAACCATGGCTTTTGCTGTAGCAGGCAACTGAGTAAATGTCAGGAAAATCCTACTAGGACAGCAGAACTTTATTTGGGGTTAATCAGTCTCTAATTGATGGCAGGACTGTACCCAAGAAGACTGAATGCTGTGATTAAATCAAAAGGTGCACACACACCAAAGTATTAGTTGAAGGGTATGCACACTTATGCAACCAGCGTATTGTATGTTTTTTATTTTTTTTATATTTTTTCTCCTAACAGATTTGTCTGTTTTTCAGATAATTGTACAGGTTATAGGTCACATTAACGGTGGGAAAAGTTTTGAAATGATTTATTGTGGTCTCATTTTTTTATCACAAAAAAACTGGCATTTCAACAGGGGTGTGTAAACTTTTTATATCCACTGCGTGTAAAATCTTACCATAACAGTAGATGTCCTTCTCTTCACTCTTGCAGTATTTTACAGAGAAAGGGATTGTCCCACCCACTCTGCACATATGCAAAAGCCTAAAAAAGATCTTGTATGCACAGTAAGTCACAATTATGCTACCCATACAGAATACAGGGCATAAAAATGACGTACGGATGCAACTACCTAGAAGTGAATTGCTCCAGATAAGAACAGTCACCACAGGACAAAGGAGTCCATGCACATCCAGACAGAAAAAATGCAAAACAAAGAGAGAGTTGGAGGGTTTGAGTGAATACTGCAACAGTGAACAGAAGGACATCTACTGTTATGGTAAGACATTAGACAACTGCACTATGTCTTTCTATATCACTGTTGCAGTATTCTATGGAGAAGGCTCAAGAAACAGAATGGAAGGTGCAAGGCTGAGAATTGCCCTCAACAAACCTACATAAAATGGTTTCAGCAAAACCTGCTCTGGCCCTAGAAACCATATCCAACTTATAGTGCTTAGTAAAGGTATGCACTGAAGACCAAGTAGCAGCTTCAAGGATGGAACTGGTGTCCAACCCCCTTGAAGGGGTTCAGAAACCCACTGAGCAGAAGTACGAGCAAGCAACAAAACAGTCTTCCAGGTATAATGTTGCAAAGAAACAGAATTGGGAGACTCAAAAGGAGCCTGACTCAATTCTTCCAAAACAAAAGTAAAGGTCCCAAGGAGGAGGAATAGGTTTTCTTGGAGGCCTAATATACAGGACGGCTTTAAGAAATTGTTTGAGCTTGAGAAGTCAAAGGGGGATTCAAGGGCAGACAGGCAGAAATGGTTGACAAATGGGCCTTCACAGAATAAGCTAAGCCAGACTGGTGCAAATCACACATATGAGAGAGGACCAGAGGGATCCCCCACTGAAAAAGGGTCCTGGTTATGGCACCAGACCAAAAATCTTTTCCATTTGGACATACAAGATTTTCTGGTTGAGGGTTTCCTTGCCTTCTGTAAAACTCTGAACAGATCCTCAAAAATGAGGTGCCTGAAAGTGATCAAAACCCTATCACCCACAATGTCAGTTGCAGAGTGGAGAAGTGGGGACCCCTTGTCCTGTGTGATGAGATCCAACTACTGAGGAAACCTGTGATGATTGCTCCTGGCCAGAAGCATTAAGAGGGGGAACCAGTGTTGTCTCGGCCAAAAGCAAGATTTCTGGGGAGTCCAGCTGAATCATCTGCAGGACTCTTGGAAGTACAGGAAGAGGAGGAGGAGGAGGGAAAGCATAAAGAAACATCCCCTTCCAAGGAAAGGAAAGAGTGTCCGTCTTCCATGCCAGATGGCATGGCACTCAAACAGAAGAGAGGAAGCTGCCTGTTCAGAGGGGAGGCAAAAAGATCTCCTGAGGAATACCCCACCAAAGGGCAATGTCCAGAAACACATCTCTGTGAAGCATCCATTTGTGAGCCTGTGTTTTGGACCTGTTCAGAGAGTCTGCCACTAGATCATGCTCTGAAGGAATGTAAACTGCCTGAAGAGTTAACTGATAACTGACAGCCATTTCCCAAGCCTGAAACGTCATCCTGCAGAGGAGGTAAGATTTTGTGCCCCCCTGCTTGCTGACATAATACATCACTGGAGTGTTGTCTGTGTAGACCTTCAAGACGCCTGGAGAGAATATGGGGTGAAAAGCCTGAAGGGCCAGAATCAGAGCTCTCATCTTCTGATGTTGATATATTCTGTCTTCTGATGAGATGACCAAGAGAAGCCCCCCTACCCCATGTCCGAGGCATCACTGAACAGCTCTTGAGAAGGGACTGGAGGCTGAAAGGGCCAGCCTGGGTTGAGAGAGAACTGTTGAATCCACCACTCAAATTCCTTCTTGAAACAGAGAAGGAGGGGTACACTGAAATTCAGAGGGTGATGATGCTGTAGTCAAACTGATCTGAAGTACCAATGAAGCTTCTGCATATACAGTCTAGCAAAAGGAAGCACTGGAATAGAAGAGATCATGAATTCCAGGGCCCAAAGAAATTCCCTGGCTGTCATGGCAGTCAGAGGAAGAAGGGAATGAAAAAAGACTGTCAACGACAATATCTTTAGAGGTAGAAGAGAGACCAACATTGGCACCATCTAAATCCTTCACCCTAGAAGCACATGATCCTTGGGGGGGGGGGGTTCAGGACAGACTTTTGGAAGTTGATAGTAAACCCCAAACTTTGAAGAAGACAGATGGTGAACTGCAGATCCTGTAACAATCGACTAGGAGGAAGGAACCTGAAGTCACGGGTCATCTAGATAAGGAAAAATCTGAATGTCTTGGAGCTTGCAGAACGCAATCACAGGAGCTAGTTATTTTGTGAATACCCCTGGGGTAGTAGAGAGGTCACAGACAAAAGCACAGGACTGAAAATGAGAGGAACACACAGAAACAAAGCTTACTGAAAAGAGGATGAATAGGGATATGAAAGTAAGCATCTTTCATATCCAAGGACACCAGAAAAGCCTGGGGTAATAAAAGAGGAAACAAAGTTTGAAAAGTAAGCATCTGGAAAGAAGGGATCTCGAGAAAGGTGCTGAGGCAGGAGAGATCCACAACAGGCCTCCACGTACCCTCCTTTTGAGGAACCAGGAACAGCCTGGAGTAAAAACCCCATTCCTACTTGGGAAGGGGGGGTGTCGAATGTTTCCTTGGTTCAACAAGGACCCTAGAAATGAGGAAATTGCTCTAGAGGAGGTTGAGGAATCCCTGAAAATGGAGGGAGATATTTCTATACTATAAGGTAACCCTGATGGATCATAGAAAGAACCCAAGAGTCTGAAGTGATGAAATGACAATTTGGAAGACAAAGTGAAAGCCAAAGGGACAAGAGTACCTGGTATAAAAGAAGGTGGGTGGGTGAACTGTCAAAGATAAGCAAGCTGATCACATAAAGCAGGCTTCTGAGCCACAGACATATGAGAAGCCTTAGCATTGGGGGCCAACCTCTCACCCTCCCTGCCCTTAGAGGCCTGGCGGGGTTGCCGGCGAACAAAAGCAGACCTAGAAGGCCAATTCCTCCAGAACTTAGAGATAGGACAAACAAAAATATATGTTTAGGGTCTTGCAAGGCTTTGCCTTTCTTTTCAAAAGACTTAAACATGTCAGCAGCAGCATTCCCAAAAAGATTGGTATTATCCAAAGGACCACCCAACAACTTGGCCTTAATGTCCTCAGGTAGAGACTGGAGATGAAGCCAAGAATAACACCTCATGATGGACCCAGAAGACACAATCTTAGAAGGGTCATCATCGCTACACTTAATACGGCGATGAGCCACTTAAGAAGCAGAACCTAAAAAAGATAAAGCAGAAGAATTTGCCTTCAGAATCAGGGAAGTTAGAGATAACTTGGGCAATCAAGGCAAAGGTATACCTGGTCATCTAGGTCTGGTAAATAACCCTAAAGACTAAAGTAGAAGCAGTAAAAACTTTCTTGCCAATCCTCTCCATTGCCCTACTATCTTTATCAAAAGGCAAAAGTTTGGAAGAGGGCAGAAGTTTAGAAAGTTTGTCAGAAGAGACCGACACCACAGCAGGATCAGCAGAAGGACATCAATAAAAATTGACAATCCTCAGAAACCCTTATGGATATATCAGGTTTCTTAGAAGCAGGAGACTGAGAAGCAGGAGACTTGGAAGCAGCAATATAACTGTCTAACAAGGCAGCCAATACAGGAAGAACTGCCGATGATTTGGGAATATCCACCTGAAGCAATTCATAATATCTTCTCTTAATAATCAGGCATTTAAAAATAATTCCACTTAAAGAATTCCATCATCCTAGCAATTGTGGCACCAAAGGACAATTCCTCGAATGGAGAATTGAGGCTAACAAGCTCCTCTTCAACAGAATCATAAACCAAAGGTGAAGGCATTTGTGATAAATAAGACAAAAACCCCTCACCAAACACTGAATCCTCATCGGAGGAATCTGGTTCCCTAAACCATTTAAAAGGGGTAGCCGTCCAAGGAGGAGAGGGTACCCTAACAAATGCCAGAGGTTCAGACCCTTGTCGAGATTCAGTAAGAGCACCTGGAACTTCCTCCCAGACCAATATCCGCAGAATCCCTCTAGGACACTCTTAAGATAATCAACCATGGTTCCTCTCAACATCCAGAGGAGATGCCTACAAAGTCTCAGAGGACGTGTGAAAAGATGGATCCATACCAGCCTCTAGCAGGGTCGTGGCAGAGAAATCAGACAGACACCGAATGACCTACAGAGCTACTACCTGCTTCTAGAGGGACGTCCAGTGGAGGCTGGGCAGCTAAAGAATCTGGCTGAGACTTCCTGGCCTTCTTTTTACCTACAGGGAGAATCTTGGGGTTAAAGGATTTTGTCATGGTACCCTGGGCTAACTGTTTAAGCCATTGATTTTCAAGATAAATGACCAGGGAAAACAAACAGCTTCCGAGTGTCTTACATATACTACAAGAGGTATAGTAGTGAGAAGCAGCCAAAAAAAAAAAAAAAAAAAGACAGTTTGTGATGATCCTTTTGGGGAGTCTGCCTCCCACACTGACCTTTTCCCTTCTTGGATAACATGAATTCTAGGAAGTAAAATAAAATACAAGACCAAGAAAAGTATTAAAAAAACCCCAACAAGGCACCTATCCGGTGTTGCTAAATATTCAGTAGAGCAACAAGGAGCTCATACCAACTGGCAAAAACTGCATTCGAACTGGCGGCAAAGTCGTTTGCGGTAGTTGTGTCCATGTGTACCTTTTATGTCCTACATTCTGTGCGAGGGAGCATAAATGTGATGTACGGCACATTCAAGATCTTTTTCAGGCTTCTGCATACTGGTCAAGTGTCAGACTTCACTGGGTGGGACATCCCTTCTCTGTAGAATACTGGAATGTTGATACAGAAGGACATCTCAAGAGGTTCCTATTCAAAAAAGACACAAACCTTAACTCTCTTAGTTATGCAGAGTAACTGCCCACCCACTCTCTGAACTGTTTTTCTACAAGACTCCTCTGTGGTGGTCTAGGGCCTTTTAGGCTATGAAAGACTCCACCCTGACAGACCTATCATGCATTCATATAACTAATGGTTTCTCAAAACCACACAGAATGGACCTTAGTCTTTAGCAACAAATGGCTAGGACATGGTGACTAGTTCTTATTTTTTTATTTATTTTACATTTGTTGACCGGGATAGTCCGACTGGATGCATGTCCATTTTCAGCGGAGGCCTGGGGAGAAAAGCTCCAAGGGTAAGCAGATACAGCATTACATAATACCAGCATTACATATTACAAACAGACTATTTACAGAGATTACATAAGTAAGCAAGTTAAACAAGTTCCACAGGTTACAGTTAATCCTGAGCGCAAGTCAGGATTAAATTAAATTACACAGTAAACTGGTTAACAGATTTTTATACATTCTAGAGAGAGTTAGCCAGGCTTGATACATTGACATAGCCAGTTAAGTGACAAATGTTGTTTGTCTCTAGTTTTAAATTGACCCAAGGTGGAAAGTAAGGTAATATCAGCCGGAAGAGAGTTCCAGGATCTACTTACAGAGTTTGCAAAGAGAGAATCACCGGCTGTGTTATTAATTTTGCTAGTCTGAATTAGTAGTTTGTTAGAGGATCAAAGCGGTCTAGGATTGTTATAGGGGGTGATGATATTTTTAAGTGCAGGAGTATTGTCCAGATTATAGAGGATTTTATAGGCTATAATCAGTTGGTTATACTGGATTAGGCTGGGTAGTTCAAGCCACCCAAGCTGATTTAGATTGATGCAATGATGCATCCTAAAAGGCAGCCCAGTGGCAAACCTGGCAATGTGGTTGTAGCAAATTGAGAGTTTAAGGACAGTCTTGTTTAAATTCGACAGTAGAGGGGATGCATACAAAAGGGTTGAAAGAAGATGAGAGCGAGCTATGGCAATTTTAGCTGGAGGGGTTAGGAAGGCTTTTATTCTGTAAAGTGACCCTAGTTCTTTATTGATGGTTTTGATAGTTTGGTTAACATGTAGGTCAAATTTTAGATTATTGTCTATGATGACACCTAATAGTTTTGTAGAGGGGTCAGGGGAGATTATCGTGCCATCATTTGATTTTATGGTAAAGGTGAAAGCGGTAGACCTACGTGTTGGTGAAAATAACAGCATTTTAGTTTTTTTGGGATTTAGGATCAGACGATGTTCAGAAAGCCAGTTTTCTATTGTATTAAAGGTGGTCTGGGTAGCTGACCGTAACTCTACTGGAGCTGTGGCTGAGCAAATCAGAATAGAGTCATCAGCATATTGGATACAGCTGACTTTTGGGATGACAGTATAAAGGTCATTAATGAAGATGGAGAACAGCAAGGGCCCTAGTATAGAGCCTTGTGGCACTCCAAGGGTGTTAGATAGAAGGTTAGAGAGTTTGTTCAGCCAGAGGACAGCCTGCTGTCGACCATTCAGGTAGGATTGAAACCATTGAAGGGCTCCAGTATCTAGACAGAAGGTTTGCAGGGTGTGGATTAAAAGCTGGTGATCAACCATATCGAATGCCTTGGAAAGATCCAAGAAGAGGGCTGAGGATATATAATTATTGTTGCGATTATGGTTTATGGTGTTGGTAAAGGCTAGGACGGCTGAAGTAGTGCTGTGATGAGGACGGAAGCCATGCTGAGTGTCTGCCATAAGGTGATTCTGGATTAGGTGGTGCATGAGTTGTCTATAAATATATTTTTCCATAATCTTTGCAAGTGGAGAGAATATAGCTATTGGCCTATAATTGGAGAATTCAGTAGAGCTGCCTCTTTTGTGAAGTGGGATTACATAGGATATTTTCCAGATGGTGGGAATTTTAGCTTCTACTATGGTTCAATTGATTAGTATTGAGACGGGGTAAGCAATAGCATCAGCTGATTTTTGTAGGTACTCGGCAGGGAGTTGATCAGCAGAAAGTGTAGTGGGTTTTAATTTTTTGATCAAGGTACAGATAAGTGAAGTGGTGACTGGTTGGAAGCTGAACGCGAGTAGGTTTCTAGGGGTGCTACTTTCAGGACCATGGGAGCTAGGAGGTAGTTGGCTAGCTAGGGCTTGAATTGTCTCAGTAAAGAATTGGTTAAAACTATCAGAAACATCTTCAGGGGTTTTATCAATAGTAGCAGCAGGGATTGGGGTTGATGTTTGTCCAGGATGTAGTAGATTATTTAAACCTGCCCAAAACTTCTGAGGGTTATTTTGATTTACTGTCTGTAAATTACAGTAGTATTGTTTTTTGTCTTGTAAAATTGATTTTTTGGTTTCGTTCCTGGATTGCCTGTAGTTAATGTGATCTTGAGGGTCTTTAAAAGAACGCCATAAAGACCATGCTTTGTTTCTAAGGGTAATTTTGCGTTTAGACTCTTTAGAAAGCCATGGAGCAGTTTTTGCCTTGGTTCTCTTTGAACGAACAGGTGCATGCAAATCAAGGATCTCAAGGAATTTGTTATTAAAGTATGCTACTGCTTCCTCTAAGGGGAGGTGTTTTAGAATAGACCAATTACATGAGTTTAGTTCTTGTTGGTTATTCAGTGCACACGGTGATGTGTTGAATATTCATAATGTTGGCATTCCTCTGGTCAGTAGGGGCCAGGAGTATGCCAATTTATTCCCCACCTATGGAAATAAACTACTCTGCATATTAGGCAAAGTAGTACCTTAATCACACCCAAGACTAACCTAGACAATTGGAGACTGGTAAATTCTCAACATGTCTTGTGTAACCCTCATTGAGACATGAGGTGACTACTGATGTCGGATAGATGTTTAGGCTTTTAATGGTCTGACTGACTGACTGGTATCTACCCATGAATCCCTGCTTCTACCCTTGTCTACTGTTCGCCCTAGCTAAAAAAAATGAAAATGTTCACTGAAGCTTACTTACTAAATCAGCAAAAAACATAAAACAATAGGTTGTGGTCAAACTGTAATACCACAAATATATGCAACAGGTTATGGTCAAACTGTAATACCACAAATATATGCAACAGTTTATCTTCACATTAAGTAAATTGTAATACTCCAAGCAGCTAACTTATATGTTAATTATCCACACCAAGTTGTAGTACTCCACCCAACTAAATGAAATGTTCATGATCCAGCAGCCCAACACGGGATTCAAAAGTTTAGTAATCTTAGCTGTGGTTAATCACTGACAAACACTGTGCATGAAATGGTTGGCAAGTAATATGCTGTATTTTCACTTTCTAACGTTTTGCCTTTTTTCAAGAAAAATCACCCCGGATGTGCTGTAGGAAACTTCGACCAAGTGCCACCCACACTTCCTATCGTCATCCCCTACTGACCAGAGGAAAGCCAACATTATGAATATTCAACACATCACTATGTGCACTGAATATCTATTGCATGTTTTTCACACACAGCATCCACGGGATGAATCTGGAAAAATGTTAATGAATTAAAATTGTACAATAAATTGCCATGATTATACCTAGTATGGAAACAAATTAAATGAATTAGCCAATGGAGTTTCAGACAGAATACACAGAGTACCACAGACTATTGCATACACTTTCTCTGGTGGCATCGGTCTGACGATGACTTGTAAAATCTCCAGAATTCCTCACCTGCTGTACCCAGTGAATTAAAGGTCCAGAGGAAGCCACAAACTGGTGAAAGTAACAATGGCACTTCTCGTCAGTCGCAACTCAACTTATATTCTGTATAAATAAATTTAATATTTGGTGATGTGTGGGCCTTCTACAAGATGCACCCCAGACTGGTTACCCTTTTCACCCCATCCTTCCTATCGCTCTATGTAAACTTATACAAATAGCAGGGATGTTAGCTGCAGAAATGCATTATAAGTGTTACATCTAGTTTTCCTAGGAAGCCACCTTTACGTCCATGCATTATAAAAATATACCCCTTGCCTGAAGGTAGTCATGCCTAGAACCACTGATTGAATAACACTGTACAGGCATCTCTAAATGATGAATTCTTAGGAAAAGTGTTCCATGGCACTCCTCAGCCCAATGTCTACTGTTATCCTTGCACATAACCCAGCATACCACCGTTTTCCTCCCATCTTTGCCTCCTCATACTATGCACAATACTCGTTTTGTTTTTCTTCTCACACTTGTCAGCTTTTTTCCTATATCATTTTAAAACATCTTAACTGGCCAACACTGTACTGCAATAACTGTGTAAGAAATAATTAAATGAAGATTGAGGTTCTGGGAGCTACTAAGCCCCCAGAAGCTATAGTACTCCAAATGCTCCGAGTTGCATTTATAACTTTTTCACAGTCATGACAAAGAAAAGAAACTACTTCTTTAAAGGAAAAAAATAAGCTACATTCAACACTGATGAGTAGCAGTTATCACAAACTACTAGTTACACAAAAACTAAGAAGAAAATGCTTATGGGGAACATAAACCTTACCTCTGATGACTACCTTCCTTACCACCCCCTGAAAAAGTCGCTTCCTGTGTACCTTGCTGGTGTTGAATTGTAGTGAAAGGACAAATTACCACAGTCATATATTTAGTTGCTTCTGTCACCAGCCTTATATATGCAGCATATCTCCTTTGCTCTACTCCCCAAAAGACGGCTACATATATATATATATATGTATATATATATATATATATATATATATAGATATATACACATATACACATATACACACACACACACACACACACACACACACACACACACACACACGAATTGTAAAGCAAGAAAAAGAGACACAAAATAATTAATTCCAACTTACTGCGACTCCACAGCACACCGGTCCTAAACAAGCTACAGTGACATTCTTTGCATAACTGAGGAGTGATTTTGAGGAAAGTTAAATAATGACCACATTGTCTCCAGCCAACACAAAAGCAACAGTGACCTTTACTGTGAGGGAAAATACCCCCACAAAAACTATAGCAATCTCTGGGCCTACCTCTGAGCAGGGTCTGTTACACTAGGTGGGGCTCAAGGCATGGAACCCTACTAAGCCACTTACATAACCAGGAATTACAACTCCCAGCTGTTGACTTTCTGTGATGCTTTCACGCCTTATTTTTTCCCCTCTACCTAAAAGATTTATGCATGTTCTCACCAATATATTATTGTTCCACACATATAAAATTATTTCTAAAGACAAAAGTAGAAGAACATCAATTTAACTACTGCATGTCTTTTGGGGTGTGGAAGATTACCTGAATAAACCCCATCACAGTAACAGGGAGGGCATGCAAACACCATGCAGATAGAGTCCCAGTCAAAAACCAAATAGTGAGGCATATGCTGTGCGATGGAACAATACTCACTATGCCATTGTATCAATAATTATTCCTTTTCCACACATCCAGCTAAGACTATCAAAGATAGTTATATATTTTGTGCATTAGTCAGACTGTGATTGAACGTGAAAGAAATGATCTCCAACTGGTTGCTCTAATATACACTATTTTAGGAAACATACTACAAAAATACACTCTCAAAATGCCTTTCAAATAAAGAACTCATAACTGGATTTCCTGACAAGAAACCCCAACTTCTGTGTTTCCAGACTGTTGACACTCCCTTAGTTTTACAATTCACTTGTTTTAGTCAGAGTTTTATTTCCAAAGTGTTAGGACTGCTAGTAGCAAATCAATCACTTCACTAGGAGATTAACAAAAAAATTACAAAAATACATTACAGAGTCAGCAGTGACACAAAATTCGCTGCCATACACACTTGAGACAGCAACAAAACCATACAATTTTAAACGCTTTACATTTTGTAAAGAAAGTACATCAGATAAAATTATAACTACTGAACAAACATTTAATTACCTATAAACTAACAACAGCTGTTGAAAACGTAATGATTCCCACAGTCAACTACATACAGTTCCGGCGGAAGTTCCTCATAAACCACTCAAAACAACACAATCCCAAATGTTCAAGGGGTTACGGTCTATTCTATACGTCATAAGTTGTCGACAGCAGTCGCGACTTTGGTGAGCGCTTTTTTTCAGTAGGATTATTAGGGTTTTTTAACAGAGTTGCTGTCATCAGTGCTCTTTAAGTACGTAGTACGAAGTCCTCATATGTTATTCGAGAACAGTTGAACGCTGGTTATTATTGCTGTAATTATCGATCTGTCAATTGATGTGTGCATCCCAGTGGTTTATGTGTCCCTGTTGTCTCAGCTGTTTCTTCGTTTTGTTTAATTATTGTTGTCGTTGGAGACCTTTTTGCTGTTTTGGACTATAATTTTGGCCAAATTAACTACCCACTAAACCCTTTTAACTCTGCCACGTGAAATAGCAATAGTGTGATAAATTGGCAACTTCATGCCAACATACCTCCTGGAGCAAAAAATCTGGACAAACCCTAAAATGATGGGGGGATAAATCGGGCAGAGTTCCCACAACCAAACTGTTGCTCTAAACGATACGGTTACATTTTAACGGCTGAAGATGTTTCCCGAAGATGCTAGCAGCAAAGTTGCACAGCACTTGTTCAGTGCTGAACTGGTCACCTGGCCCAAATCTGAAAATAAGTGGGGAAGGGGGGCTTGCCCCCTGAAAAAGTAATAATTTCTACCAGGATGGAGTTCGTTGTGTGCGTGAATATTTAGCAGTTTGCATAACATGACATGTGAATTAGCATGCCTGTCTGTCTTCCTCCATGTCCCCACTCATTTGGCATGCCAATCACTGCCTAAAGCTGCACAGAACTAAGTGCAAACTGCTGTGGGCTTTCTGTTATAGCAATAACCTACGCCTGGGTGTGGGTAATGCTGGATTTACCCATGGTTGGTGTGGTTTGGTCATGAGGGCAAAGCCCAAGTGGCAAAACAAAGACAACCATGGGTAAATCCAGCATTACCCACACCCAGAAGTGGGTTATTGCTATTATACAATGACATTATTTAAGAAAAAAAATACTTTCTTAAATAATGGCGTTGTATAATGTCTCCTTGCTGCCCTTCCGCAGCTATCTGGTATTCTGCGGCAGTTCTGATGTACTGCGCATGTGTATGCTTACGCAGTACATCAGAGCTGTGGGTGGAAGCAACGGAGAAAGCAAGATCTCCGTTGCTTTTTACAAAGTGTCTCGCTATGTTAAAGGAGTTTAACATAGCGAGACAGCTTTAAAAAAAGCAACGGAGAAAGGAAGATCTCTGTTACTTTTTTTAAAGCTGTCTCGCTATGTTAAACTCCTTTAACATAGCGAGACAGTGTCTAAAAAGCAACGGAGATCTTGCTTTCTCCATTGCTGTAAAAAAAAAAGACATGGTAATGGAAAAACTCCGGGCAACCGGACCTTTTTCCATTAGTATAAGTCTGATTTACAACGTGTACGCTGATCAATCAGCATGCACGTTTTGGAATATTAATGGGGGGGTTGTATAATAGAACATTACCTCCACCGCGATTTTTGTGCAGGAATGGGCGT
The DNA here is from genome assembly GCF_019279795.1 of Protopterus annectens. NCBI lineage: Eukaryota > Metazoa > Chordata > Ceratodontiformes > Protopteridae > Protopterus > Protopterus annectens. The sequence goes on from NC_056735.1 coordinate 1,449,383,513, forward strand.
GACCTACATGATTGACAGGGCAGTCCTGTGTGATGTTGCATGGTAATCGTGGGTGAAGTGACAAGCCATGCAGATTATCAACTGGCCTGGTGAATATTCATCATATGATCGTACTTTGGCACATACCTCTCAACCTGTTAAAGCAAGAAATCTGTACAAAGCCACCAGTAATGGGTGGACAAAGGCCCCAAAATAGGGACACTTTAAATATTGCTCTTACCAACTTAGAAAATTGATAGAATAACAGGTTTTGCATCAGCATGAATTTTCTGACGGGTATGAAGTCTGAAACTGAAATGTCCGTCGTTATTTTCTGACACTAACCCTGAATAAGTTGCCAGGAAGCCACAATTTTATGAGAAACAGAACAAAAGTATGAGGCATAAATCTGGACATTCTGTGAAAATCTAAACAGTTGAGAGGTATGCTTTGGCATTCTTTATATAGGGCCATTTCAAGGGAGTTTTTCAGTATGGAGTTTAAACTCAGTATGTACTATATGTTTGTACAGGAATTGCTTTAGCAGGGGGGTGAGCCCCCTGCACCCCCATGTTTCTTTACTACATTTGTTTTTTAGGAATTGGTTTTGCCGGGGGCCAGGCCAGCCCCCTGGCCTGCACCCCCCACGTTTCTTTAATATACTGTTGAGCAGTAATTGCTTTTGGGGTGGGGTGGAGTGCTTGCCACATTAAGAAGCAGCATGAAAGTGCAGTTTTCTACCAGTTGTCACAGCTGCTTAGGTTCATTCCTCGTGTGAGTTGCATTCAGGTTGTAGTCAGAAGCGTGAGGCATTTAATGTTTGCAATGTACAGTATTGCATAATATTGGTGCACAGTGAACGGTGATGGAATAGCAGATGAATCATTGTTAAAGTATACTTTTTATAATATATTGCATTCCATTTCTGTTTTTTTTAATGTAGGTAACACCAACAGCTAATATGTGCATACACTTTGGATTTATGTACCGCGCACTTACAGCAGCGCCCAGATTCAACTATTTAGAAAGTCTTGCATATTCAGTGTAATGGCGAAGGTCTTCACATGTTTATTCAGAGTAATACTAGCAAAAACAGTCATACGCAGGGTGGTGGGCAGAATATGGGCAGTCCTTGCTACTGCACATCTGGTGGGGGTAGTGTACTAATACAAAACCCTTCTCTGTTGGCTGTTGCATATTCGTTCGTACTTTTCAACTGTTCCTGGTTGAGTCTCAGTGGTGTGCCTTGTCCTTACTAAAGTTTTGTATTTTGTGTTGAATTACTGAAGAATACAGTCTGCAAGTAATGCTAGATATTAGAGAGTTTATTACATTAATGCAGATTTGTCCTGTTAACTAAGTTAATTTGAGTAACATGTACATGATCTCTAATTTGATTCTTTGTACCCCCTCACCCCCATTATTGCTGACTTTGTCCAGAATCATTGAACAAAAAAGATGAGAGGGAACGCAAAAATTGTAGGAAAATCGGACACTAATAAAACATTGGTACTATAACATTTTTATTAATATGCAGTTTCAGAAGAATAAGAAGTCCATTATTTCAGTAAATTGCAAAATCCTAGTGTTTACCAAGAACAGAAGAAAAACTGAAGGCAAAAAATATGGGACATTTTAGAACTTTGTAAACAGTAGAGTTTCCACCTTTTCAAATGCTCAAAGGGGAACACTTTTTAAATAGAAATGAGACATTTTGTAAGACAAAACAAACTTATGGCCAGTGCAAAGGACAAAACTTCACTTTTTTTGCCAAAATAAAAGCTTATTCTTGTAGTTTTGAGTTACTTAATGATATTCCATATAGCATTTAGGTGTTTCAGATACAAAATAACGGTTTTATGCAACTATTAAAGAAATCTTGTGAAGTATTTTTATTCTAAAGTCTCAGGACATTTGCCATTTTTTATTTTTATTTATTAATTCATTTATTTATTATTTTTGCAGGATGCAACTGATCAAAGAGGGATTGTTCCACGGCAAGATGGACAAGTAGTACCCCTAGTGTGTGTGTGTGTGTGATATATATATATATATATATATATATATATATATATATATATATATGTATGTATATAGCTGTATCATTGTATTTACTTAGTTACAATTCATCAGGACCTCCCCAACCGCAGCATACTTCTCAGCTGTCCCTCATTTTGCCTGAAATATTTGCCCTGTCTCTCATACAGCGTTTGATTTTCTGGTAAATTACAGTGGATTAGTCAGTCATTGACAGTAATTAAGAGTTTCATCCATACCTTTCAGCAATAACAGATGCAAAACCTATGTTCATTAACTTTTTTCAGTGAATTGGAGTACATATAAAATTGTCTATGATTTTGGATGTTTGCTCTCCCATTATTTTGTGGTTTTGTTCAGAATTCTGAAATATATCCTTAAGGAATGTCCAGCTGAAGAGTGTCCATTTTCAGTTGATTGTTTATCATGTGCAGTTACCAGTAAACAACAGTAACTTGGTTCAATGTACAGTGAATGAAAGAATAATTTAAAGATGAGATCCAAAGAGGTTAAGCATAGAGGAGCATGAGACAAGTTAATTTTTATCAAAGTGCAATAAAGACAATTACAGAAATACAAACGAAACAAGTACTGTACATACCGAACATTAGAGAGAAGAATGAATAAAGAAAAAGATTGTAGGAAGAGGACAACACTGTCTCAGTGGATAGACTCAATAGACTCAATCTGTGAAAGGCCATTGCCCCCTTAAACTCCTGCATTCATTGTATATGTAAGAAAAGTCAATATGTGCCCTTAATTTTGTTTTTGTCGAAATATTCACTACCTCCTGCAACAAACATTTGCTAATAAAGTCATCAAAATATACATCTGATGTTGTAAATCTTTATTCATTCCTTACTGATAGGACTTCGGTTCCATCTTCTGAATGGCCATTTCCAAGCTCACGCCAGCCAAAAACTCTCAGCTAAAACCTACCTATAATGCCCCTCTCATAGTCTCTCCAGATCTCGTTTGACACATTCCTCATCAGACATGCCTAGTTCTCTCTCAAAGCTAAGTGGAAATTTGTGGTTTTTGTGTAGGTTTCTCTTGAAACTTTGTCATTTTTTAGTCAGTTTAGCCTTTTTCTTCCTATCGTCTATAACCTGTTTTTATTTCCTACCCTCCACCTTTAGTAGTTAACCCTTTACCATCGTTGGTACTGTCCCTCTCTCCTGCCTTTGGTAGGCCCTCCTTTACCACTTGTAGTATTTCTAAATACCATCATTGGTATTCTCTCCTTTTCTTTTCCCTTGTTGTTGTTTCTTTTAGGATTGCCCTTTGTTGCCAGTACTTTGTCAAACAAAGTTAAGTTGGGGTTTAAATAGTGCAACAAGTGTGGGCATAAGATACTCAACTCGGATGGCCATGCTCGATGCATTTACTGTTTGGGCATGGACCATATAAATGCTGCTTGTGATATCTGCTCTAGTTTTAGCAATCGCACTCTAGCAGAGCGCAAAAATAAGTTAATTCTGAAAGGTTTAGTCAAAATGCCCTTTTCGGAGGCTCTCTCTGAGTCAGAGGTCTCACACCTCCTAAGACCAAGAAACAGAAGGAAAAATGGAGTCACTCAGTTCCTACATCTCCGTCAGTTATGGAAACAAGTCAGCACCGAGCTTCTCCGGCACCCTCGGCGCAGACCTCTTCGGCACCAGGCCCTGTGGCTCCCCCCTAGGTGCCGTCTCTGATGTTGACTCCTATTTCGGTTCCAGTTTCGGCACTATTAGCTTCGGTGCCGTCCTTGGTTTTGACACTGGCTTTCACGACCATACCTGCTTCGGCACTTTCCCCGGCCACAGTGCCAATAGCTTATTCGGCTCCACAGACTATGACCTCGTTTCCTAAGGTTGAACATTGTGTAATTAAGAGCCATATTTAAAACAGGTTCAAACCCAAAGTGTGGGGATACATACATGTAGCTAAATATGCAATTATTTTTAAGTGGCAACATTTTGTCCCAGAGTAGGATACCACATAAATGAAACAGGGGTGTAAGTGAGCTAGCAAAGCAAAAGACTGTTCAGATTGATGTGTGTTGGTAGGCTTCTAAAGTAATAATTGTAATGTAAATTCCACAAAAAGCTCACAGGTTGGCAGGATACACACTGTAGCACGCGTATAAATCCAATAAAACAAATAACTCTGCATACACCACAGCTAGGAGTATTCACTTTAATGAACAAAAATAAAAACGGAATGTAAAGAAATGGTAAGCTCTTTCACTGCTGTTTCAGACAACTTCTTCAGAAGCATTTACCATTTCTTTACATTCTGTTTTTATTTCATTAAAGTGAATACTCCTAGCTGTGGTGTACACCGAGTTTTTTGTTTTAATAATTGTAATGTGTATGTTTTTTTAGCACTGCCTTTACAATACATATTGCAGAATAAGGTCAGGTGTTACACAGAGGAAGCAGATAACATAACTTTTCACGTCTTCTCATACTGTCCCAATAGTGTCTTTTTTCAGCTTTAAACATATCAGTTTGTCAGAACTTAAATGCAACAAAATGTTTATGTTGCATATTGTAGGTGAAAAACACTGCAAATGTGAGGCATGTTATTTTCTTAAACAATGCTCAATGTTCAGTATTTTATTTTAGCTTTTAGTCTTGCTTTATGATATTACATCATGATCAAAAATTGTGATCCTTTATAAGTTCATAGATAAGTACTAGTCTAGTGGCGGGTTATTTTAAGACTAGCCACTTTCCCTTTTTGTGCTCAAATTAACTTATCCCATTTAGTTAGAGGTTGTCCTTAACCATCCCAGAGATATACCTGCCCCTCCAAACCATTCTGTAATTTTGCAGAAGACGTTTAGATCCCTAGACATAGTATTTCTGATGCCATTTTACTTGCTGATGTGCAGTTAATCCATCAGTAATGGGTTGGGGGATGCTTTTTATGCCGTTCAGAAGTCACCTCTTAACAGTTTGTAGGATACTGAGTATAGTGACAAGGCTTTTGACTCTGTCAATGTAGGACATGTTTTTAATAAGGTATCACTGTGGGCATTCTTGTTGCATGTGTCTGGACATAGATGTGCCAAAGGGGGTGTTATATTCAATGACTGGCCTAATGAAGACTGTGTAAAGGGGGATAATGACATCCCTAGAGCTAGATACAGTCCCTTTGTTTATAAGCTGTGCAGTATACAAAGACGCATTTCCACATCTTGTTTAGAAAACAGTTTGTCTGTATAATGGTAAATTCTTCTATCTGTAGAAAACTTATGACTGAATCCAAAATAAAATATTGTGGAAAATGAACAAAGTTGCAATATTTCTTTTAAAACATGAACTAAATTTATGAATTTCTTTCTACTGGCAGTTTTAGCTTGAATTCAGTAGTTTTTCATTGAGGCTTTTACATAACTATTTTTATAATTGAACTTATTAGGCGTCCTGCTTTTTTTTCTCTCTTGCCCGCTGGCTATAATCTCTTTCCATTTATATTGTCCTGTTTGTTCCTCATTGCTCATCTTTTGATCTAAGATGAGAACAGGGCAGCAGAAAGGCATCTAAGAAACTATAGAAGGTTGATTGTTTTCTTCTTCTTCTGGGTCTCTGGAATCCCTTGCTGCTGACTAAGTGAGCAACATTCCCACAGTGCAGGTAACACTAGCATCTCTGCTTCTGCACATGCCACAGTATCTGCTCCACAAAATATACTGTTTACTGGGTGCATATTCCTGGTATTTGAAGACGTCTATCTGTGCTGATTGCCCATTCGTTTGGATTGATCTGCCATCCCTTCTCCCACCCCTAAATCTGCAATCTTGTGATGGCTGCTTACTCCTTCTCTCCTGGCACTGGCTTCTCCATTGTCATGCACCATCTGTATTGCTGTCAGGGCTTTATCTGTTTGTGAAAGGAGCAGTGATGGAAAGAAAATGTGAAAAAGCACCTTTTTTACTCTAAATTTTTAATCTTGATGTTTTTTGGTAATTCTGTCCCCAGTTATTGCTACTGTTTTATGATGCTGCCTCATGAACAGAATCATAATAGTCACTGTACTTTATTTAGGACGCCATTTCATGAACAGAAGTCACAAAGTGTTTTCTTCTGAAGGTGGTTTTGCATAGTAAGTACTAATTTTTTTTTGTTTTTTTTTTACAGTTTTTTTACAGTTATTTAAAAAAACAACTTTGGTATATATGTATAAAGTGGCAGTTGCCAGATTCCTAAAGTGCCCAAAGAAGGGCAGAACTGAATGTTTGAAATCACAACATGGAAAACTGAAAACTCCAAGTACAAGTTGAAGATGGTGTGAAACAGTTAGTTATGTAAAGTAAACAAAAAGGTATTTGAAGGAAATCTGTATAATGAAAAGAGTTTAATGTCATATTGGCAGATGACATTCTGGATTGCTGAATGCTGGCTGCCCTAGTACAATGTCTTGGGTCTATATCAGAAGACCGAAGAGGCATTTAATCAAACACCTGTTTGGCGACACATAAAGAGCGAACATACTAAAGCGCAAACGCTCAAAACAGCGATTTCTTTCCCTGGGAAAGAAATCGCTTGGCCATCCCCGTGTGTTTGCCCCTTTCCCCATTGTAGTGCAATCTTGGAGTTGGTATATTTAGTTAGGGGGTGGGGGGCACAGCCCCCCACATTGGGGGGTGTGGGGGGCGAAGGCCCCCACATTGTTATGTTTGAAAGTGTGTGTATTTGGAAAAAAATCGGTGTTTTGAGCGTTCACTCTTTGTGTCGCTGAAGAGGTGTTCGATCAAATGTTTCTTCGGTCTTCTGTTATAGACCCCAAACACCTGAATGCAAGTTGTTTTGCAGTCTGGGAGGTGTGAGTACATGCAAGATACCAAGTGCTTGAAAGGAGCAGTGACAGAAAGAAAATGTTAACAGGAAGAGAAGTGCTGCGATGGTCTTCTTGATTTGGAATTGAGTTCTGATGCAAAGAATCCTGAGGAAAAGAAGAGTGTAGCCATATGAGGAAAGAGGACGTTACTGCAGTTTAAATGTATTTTCAGAGGATTAGGGTTCTATCAGAAATCTGAGAATAAAATAAATGGGTACAAGACACATTACTGCCCCTCATAACAATGAATCACATAATGGCACACCATATTTGTGTATTTTACTTTACATTTTGCTGACTGGATTGGCACTGCTGTACAAAACCATATTCTGAGGGGACTCAGGAAAAGGCATCAATACAGGTTTTAACAAAAATATCTAAATACACATACACACACACACAAGTATGTGTGGTGTGTGTATGCATATATATATATATATATATATATATATATATATATATATATATATATATATATATATACACATATATATTAGGATAATGAGAACATCAACTAACTTAATAGACATAAGGATTAAGCACAAGGCCAATGAGCCAAAACATGTAACTGCAGAAAATACAGATTTATGTGTGTGGGTAAATATTTATGCTCCTATGTTTAGCCATTGAAATAAAATTTCAACAAATGGCTAATCAGGGAATGTTAAATGCCGAATGTGGAAATTATTGAACAAGTGTAGCTTTGAAAATAATACCATTGAATGGCCATAGTTGGCCAACACCATGAACAGAATTCATGAAAACACCTTGTCAACCAAGGAGGGGGGGGGCTGCACCCCCACACCCTCCTAAGTACATATACCAACTCTGAGATTGCACTACAGTGGGTAACAGGGCAAATTTATAAAAGGGTTTGTTTAGCTTACCTTCTATATCGCAGTATTTCCTGGTTGTTGGCCAACTTTGGCTTTTCGATGGTATTATTTTTGAAGATAAACTTCTTTGGTAATTTCCAAGCTCAATGATTAGCCTTCACTGAAATTTTAATTCAATGGTGGAACATAGACATAATATTTATAGTACAGAGCACTTTAGAAATAAACTGTTTGCTCTGCAGAAGATGGCAAGAAAAGAAAAACTTAAACTGTTGACTGAGTTAGTCCCAGTAAATTAAAAGCCTCTTTTCAGGGGAAACACAAGGTGTTTTATTTATATGTATGTATGTATATATATATATATATATATATATATATATATATATATATATATATATTATGGGTGACTAAGCTAGCTGACCATTTTGCATACAAGCATAAGCTATTGAATTTTCATAAGATCACAGAATGCCCTTCATTGTGACAGTAGTTTCAGTGATGCCTTTAGTTCTGGAAGACCGGAGGGCTGTTGGTAATGTTCCCATGCCATGTGAATGGATTGCTTACACTGCAGTGCAGCATTAGTTGGCTGCTGTATTCGTGAATGTCATATTTTACACAAGCTGTTGAATGGCAGTACCATCTGATTGACTTGGTGGTAGGTCAAATGGTTGTAAAATATCCCACAGCATCTATTGAAAAGAGCAGGGGTCGTTTATTTAAATACAAAAATAACACTTTACAAAATATTTACATATTTACAAATGTACAAGCAAGTATTCATAATTTCCTATCCAATCATGCAAAATTTTCATCCTTATTAGACCTCCACTCTTTTTACCATAACGAGCATCTGACATTACTTACTGTTGTTGCTAAAATCCATTTACCGTTAAACATAATTTAATTTATTTTTTCATTCCATATAACATAAAATAACTTTTTATCTATTCTTTTTACATATTCTTTAAATATGGCTATTATGAGAATAGAAGTAAATCCTATCCATGTTTATTTTATCCACTTCTTTTATATCTTCAAAAAAATCTTTGCATAGTTTCCCCATAACTTTTTTACTCTTTTATGTTTCAAAAACACATGTTCCATAGTACCTGCTTCATGCATATTTCATTTTATTGGCAATTTATCTATTACCAGTCTCTACAAAAATTTTGATATTCTACTTTCTGATTATACCATTTGCTTCTTATTTTTATAGCTTTAATTTTTTCATCTGTTAAAATTTTCCGTGGTTTCATAGTAATGTTTTATCATCACATTCTTATACCATACTTTTCTTTTTCTATATCATCAGTTTTTATTTTCCACAAAAATATTTTTTCTTGTAACATTTTATTACTTCATTTATACACGTTTTCCCTTTTACTCTTTTTTTTTTACCATACCCCAAGATTGATCATACTTACATTTATGTAGTTTTACTACTAATCTCTCATTGTTTTTTGTTTATCCACTTTAACACCGTATACAAATAGCCTGGTACCTACCTATGAACCTATCGGCCCAAGGGCCTACGTAAGCCTAGCCAGCAAGGAGGCTATCAGCCCAAGGGCCTACCTAAGCCTAGGCAGCAAGGTTCCATAGCTTACACCACCCAAGAAAGTTATTTTCCTGTGCCACTGTCCAGCAGAGAAACAGAAGTGATTCCCTGGGGTGTATTTCCTATTTCCCATCAACTCATCAAGATTTTTCTTGAAGAGTGCTAATGAAGAACTTGCTTGACATAGATGGGTATCTTGTTCCAGAGTATAGGAAGTCTCTGGGACAGGAATCTATCCTTCCAGCATATCCTGTTTATTGTGGTGACAAGGTTTAGGTCCCTAGAGCATGTAGCTCGGAGGGATTGGGATTTCTTTAGGTGTAGCATGTCCAACAGCTCTGGGTTTGACATAGCTTTATATGTTAGGCAGAGATCACAGGCAGTATGCTACAGAGTAAAGCTGGAGTTTTTTGAGGCGGTCAGTGTAGGGCATTTGTTTGAGGCCAGTAATCCTCTTTGTGAGGTACTTCTGTGGCCTATGTAGCAGTACGCAGTTGTAAAGGACGTCAGGGCATCCGATACAAAAGGAGGCAGCCAATGTCACTTCCTCTGTCTTCCTTGCCACGGAGCCTGAAGCAGAAGCTTTTCATGCTCGAGTGCCGGTCTGCAGTTTACCTTTGTTGGTTTCCGACTACAAGAGTTGAAGTCTACTACAGCTAAGTACCCCATTGGGGATCCTCTTTTCTTGCCTTAACGAATGTCAGAAAAAGTTAAATAATTGCCTTACCTGTGGAAAGCAGATTCCCCATAGAGATTTTCATTCCTATTGCATTATTCGTTTAGGCCTTGACCACAACATTCCCAAGTGTGATCTCTATGCCTCCTTTAATCCGCATACTATCCATCGTTGGGCTAAGATTTTGGCTAGGCATTTTGGAGTTTGGCCTAAGTTCGCTGGTATGGCATCTGCCAGTCTTCAGGCTTTGGATGAAACGTAAGGATAAGGACCGCGACAGGCCTCAGAAAGCTTAAGTCCTTAGATGAGGTTAAGTTAGTCGTCAGTCAGGCGGTAGCTAGTGAGACATCTTTGCAGTCCCTGCAGTCTGCAGATGTACAACTCCAGGCCTTGATTGAGTCTGAGTCCCTTAGGCCTTCGGCCTCTGTTTTGCCTTCCAACCTGTCGCTGGTCACCTCTTCTGCCGGAGCCGCTAAGCTGACTCCGGTGTCTGAGGCCTCCGTTTTGCATTCTGACAGCAAACTTCTTCCTTCAACCTCTGCTGCAACTTCGGTAGTTGCCAGGCTTCCTGAGTCCTTCAGGCTTGCAGGTAAATCTTCCATTCATAAGCCTGTGAAAAGGCAGGCTCCAGCTTCTTCTCGTTCCCCCTCAATCCCAAATGGTTAAAATGGCTAATGATTTGTTGACTCTTATTAGGGGTTCTCAGCCTTCTCCTTCTAAAAGGAGTACGGATGTTTCTCCTGAGGTTTTGTCCTGCTCAGGTTCTGATTCTTCCAGCATTTCTGCTGATGAAGAGGAATTTTCTCAGGCTTTTTCTCCTTTTGAGGATTCAGATGCAGAGGAGTCCATCCCTTCGGCCTCTCCTCCAGAGGATTTCTCTTTTGGTGATACTTTAAATACCCTCAGAGAACATTTTAAATGGAAAAGTCAGGATTATCCCCAATCCAAGAAACGGATTAGGGAGCTTCTGGATTTACCTCAGCATAAGCCTCTTGCTATTCCCCCTGTGTTGGAAGTTGTTGATGATGTTTTTCTGGAAAATTCCTTGTCTCCAAATTTGGTTCCTCCTGCTCCCAGGACACCTGCCAGGTACTACAGAGTCCCTGATTCTCATCTTTTTCTTTTCAGGAATCCGTTAGCGGATTCAGAGGTTATTTCTCAAAGCCCCAAAGGAGTTAAGGCCACTGTTACCAGCAATCCTGTTCCCTCTGACAGGGAGTCTAGGAACCTAGATAGGTGGGGCAAGAAGGTTTATACCTTTGCCACCCTAGCTACTATGGCTACCAATTGTCTATTTCATATTCTGAAGTACCAGCAGCACACCTTGAAGGCTATTATGTCTAGGATAGTAAGTGTACCTCTTTTGGCAGAGAGTAAAGACATGCGGGATTTACTGAATTCTGCCAGTCTGGTTAATGAGCATTCTTTGCATTGTGGTTTTGACATCCTTGAGGGCCTCCACCAGGGCTATGGCTACTGGATCTGTTATTAGAAGGCACGCTTGGCTCAGAGAACAGCCTCTTCCAGAACCTGCCATGGCTAAGCTTTTGGATGTACCTTTGCATAAAGACAGTCTTTTTGGCAGCAAAGCAGAGGAGGTACTAAAGAAGATGGTGGATAAGGCCAAGTCCATGCAAACTGTTAAGGATTTTCTGTAAGTTCACCCTCCCCCCCCCGCTTTAACAGGAATTACCCTTCCAAGAGTTGGACCTTTCCTGATACCAGAGTACTAGAGGTTACAAATCTTCTAGGGGGCAGGGGGCTACCCCTCAAAGGTTTAGGCATTGGCAGGCTTCCACTTCTAAAGGGGGAAGCTCCAAGCCTGCATCTCAATCAAAACACTCTAAATGACTTTTTACAACTTCTGCCTGTTCTTGCTTGCCGGGAGAGTCCTTTAGGGGGAAGGTTGGCCCTTTTTGCAGATGTCTGGGCCACTATCACAGATGACAAATGGGTGCTCAGAACGGTGTCCCTAGGGCACAAGTTTTCTTTCCGCATGTTTCCAGCTCCCAAGGAATTCCCAGACGTTCCTCCAAACCAAAGGGCAGAAGTAGAAAAACAAATTTTGTCTCTGGCTCATCTGGGAACGATCAGTTCCTGCTCAGCAGGTAGGCCAGGGCTTTTATTCTAGGCTTCTCCTAGTTCCAAATAAAGAAAGCACCTGGCATCCTATCCTGGATCTTTCCATTCTTAACTCTTTTCTAGTAATTCCAAAGTTCAAAATGCTCACTCTGCATCAGTTGCTACCACTGCTAGAAAATTATTCCTGGCTGGTAACCTTGGATCTCAGAGTCTTATCTGCATATTCCTATCAGGGAAAGTTGCAGGCAGTACCTTCGTTTCAGAGTGGGTGAGCAACATTACCAGTTCTCTGCACTGCCCTTTGGCTTATCTACTGCTCCCAGAGTCTTCAAGTGCCTGGCCCCAATCATTGCTTTTTGCAGGCAGAAGAAAATTCAGATTTACCCATACTTGGACGACTGTCTGATTCAAACAAGTTCTCAGGAACAGATATTAAAGGATCTGAAATTCATAAAGACTCTTCTCTCTTCCCTGGGTTACACTCTCAATGTGGAAAAATTGAAAATGATAACATTCCTGGGAGAGAGTCTGAAGACAGCCGCCCAGATGCTATAGCTCACCCAGGAGAAGCAGACAACTCTTTCAGTTTACTTTAAGGACTTGGCAAGCATGTCCCAGCTCCCTGCAAGGAAATACCTGCAAGCTCTGGGATCATGGCATCTTGTATTCTCATGATTCCATTTGCAAGACTGCATATGAGGAAATTGCAATGGTACCTCAAGAACATTTTGTGTTAGCACACAGAAGACCTGGATATGATGATTCCTCTGCTTCCATCTCTGCAGGCAGAGTTTCTATGGTGGGCAACAGCCTGTCTACAAAACAAAGGCATGCTTTTTGGACACATCTTGCCACTCAAGTTCTGACTGCAGGTGCATCGGACTACGCCTGGGGAGCACACCTGGATGGCAGATGCTTACAGGGATGTTGGAACGCCCAGCAGATGCACCTGCACATACATCTAAAAGAGTTGATTGCAGTTCAGCAGGCCTTACTAGCTTTCAAGCATCTTCTTTCTCCAGGGACCCTGCTTGTCAGGACGGACAACACCATGGTCATGTGGTACATCAACAAGCAGGGAGGGACTCACTCTTACCCCCTGTGCAGGCAAAGCATGAATCTTTGGTCCATGGCTGCATCGCTGGACTTGCATCTCCTAGCTCAGTTTCTTCCAGGAAGGCTCAATGTTTTGGCGGACAAGTTGAGCAGGCAAACCCTGGATCCTCACGAGTGGCAGCTGAACAAAGCAGTCTTTTACAGCATCATTCAATGTTGGGGGACTCCTCAGGTGGATCTTTTCTCCTCCCCAGACCACCATCTGCTACCTCTCTTTTGCACCAGACAGCAGCACAGCAGAGGCATCTTCCTCTGAAGCCAGATCTTTTGGTTCAGGAAAGGGGAAGCATTCTACATCTTCACCTTCAGTCTCTCCATCTGGCAGCATGGCTCATTGTATGACTCCTTCCCTTTCTTCCTCTCTTTCCCAACAGGTGGTTAACGTGCTGAGGGAGGCCAGGAGGCTTAGCACTAGGAAATCCTATGCTGGCAAATGGGAAAGGTTCTCTCAATGGATGCAGGCTAGAGGGGAGTTTGCTTCTCAACTTACCTTTCCTCTGATCCTGGAATACCTGGCTTATTTGCTTCAGGGTGGTCTTTCCTTTTCCTCTATCAAGATCCATGCTTCAGCCATCTCTGCTCATTGTTCTGTTGAGCAGCCCGTTTTTTCTCATCCCCTGATGAAAATGTTTTTCACAGGTGCTTGCAATTTAAAACCTCCCAGAAGGGCACCTACTCCAGCCTGGTATCTTAATTGTGTTCTGGAGAAACTCACTCTTCTTCCTTTTGACCCAGCTGCCTCTATAGATTTAAACTTTCTCTCCTGGAAGACTGCCTTTCTCTTGGCTATAACTTCAACAAAGAGGGTTTCGGAGCTGCAAGCTTTGATGGCCATGGAGCCTTTTCTAATTTTCCATACAGGTAGAGTCTCTCTGAGGACTAATCCCTCCTTTATGTCTAAGGTGGTTTCCAGCCTGACTCTTAATCAGTCCATACACCTTCCTACCTTCTTTCCTAATCCTCACAGTAGAGGTGAAAGGATCCTGCATTCTCCAGCTCAGGGTTTACCTGGACAGGACTATGGACCTTCGGAAATCAGTACAGTTATTGGTCAGTTTTGCCCCTGGAGCCCAGGGCAAGGCTATTTCTAAGCAAACCATTTCTAAATAAATTGCGCATTGCATTATCTTTTGTTATTCCTTTCATGGCAAAGCTCCGCCTCAAGGAGTTAGGACCCACTCTACTAGAGCGGCTTTCACTTCTGCAGCCTTTCTAAGGGGTGTCCCTACTAAAGACATTTTGGAAGCTGCCACATGTTCTTCTGTTCACACTTTCACAACGCATTATAATTTGCCTCTGTTTTCCAGAGCCAGGGCAGGGTTTGCCACTGAGGTTTTGCAGGGCATTATCTCCAACCCTTGATGCTGTTGGTTCCTCCCCCCTTTTTTCTCTGGGCTTTGGTAATCAACCTATTTGTTAGGACTGCAACAGTGAAACACAATGAACATAGTACAGTTGTGTACTCTTTCCATAAATGTAGATGTTCGAGTCTATTCACTGTTGCAGTCCTGGTATCCCTCCCTCCTTCCCCTTTTTTGGAGTCCTCTCTTATTCTGTTTTCCTGAGATACAGGCTTAATGTGTTATTTGTCAAATTGGTTTTTGCTGTAAGCCTTATTTTCTGGGGGCTCCTGACTGTTATGGCAAGAAAGACTGAGGAAGTGATGTCGGCTGCCTCCTTTTTTATCGGACGCCCTGATGTCCTTTACAACCGACGGCAACTGACGTAATTTTTACTTACCTTTGGTATTCTGGCCGACTGAGGGCTACCGAGAGCCGGATAACCCATTTGTTAGGACTGCAACAGTGAATACACTCGAACACCTATATTTATGGTAAGTGTACACAACTGTACGTTTTGTGCTTTCAATGCCTTATGTGCCCTTGAGGAGGGTGGAGTTTCCACCCTGTTTTACCTGCATTTTATTGCTTAACATATTGGCATAGAGAATATGATGGTAGTAGTGTATGTTTTTGATAGCTACAGCTGCACTGAATTTTGTTAATTTCCTTGGCTATTAGTCAGATTTGTTCCTGTGGGTAAGGGTGGCTTTACAGCAGACACTCCGATTGCTTTGTCCAATTGGCATGTATGTTTTTGACCATAAACTAGTATTATAATTTAGCCATTTATTTATTTGCAGAACCCAATACAGATGTGAATAAAACTACAAAATACAGACCGATTTCTACTCATGAGGCACTTGTATTTGGGCTTAATTTCTGCTACCTTAAAGAAATTCCATTAAATCATTAGCTAGAAATTCAGTTATACTTCTAAGTCATCATTATCAAATGGGATTTTACCTCAAGAGTGTAAGTTCAGTTATATACAGGCAATGCATTTTTGTTAGTTCCTTGGAGATGGAAAGCTTAAAGATGTGGGTTTACGTGTACCCAACAGAGTCTTAAATATTGTTATACATGTGGTCGATTCTGACATTGTGATAAGTCACTGATGAGCAAATAGTTTTCTACACCTAATGGTACTGAGTATTTGAAATTAGACATGATATTTGTTACATTTCACAAAAGTTAGTTTACCTTGCTCAGTGTTTTTGTGGTGCACTTTATATTGAACAAACTCCAGGATTTTTAAAAGGGCATGAATGATATTAAATGTGAAAAACAAGAATGTGCACTATTTAAACATGTGATGAAGCATTCTGCCGCTCAGTTTGTGTGTTTGTGTTTCTAGGGATAGACAAAGTGATTATTAATTGGGGAGGGGGTTGATAATTTTTTTCCCCACTGGATGCCCATTTTTTGTCTGATGGAGTCAATCAAAAAAGCTACAATGAGATAGTTGTCCCATAACTATACTATATTTATCCTGTTAGCTTATTTACATGTGTATATAGTTACTTTAAATAAATTTTTTGTAGGTATATAATTAACAAGATTTTTACACAAAAAACATATTGTATTTATTTTATTTTTTTGTGTTGTCTTAGTGGGCAGACTGGTCCAAGGACCATTTTCAGCCATGACCCAAGCCATACAGAAAAGACAGTTAAATAAAATATTAAAGAAAAAATATTTGCCAACAAAGCTTATAACACCAGTCTAAACAATCAATGGCTACAACACTTCAAGTAATTTTGTTATAGAGTTGGCTCATTTTGGAGTACATTAAAACAAATTGTTTTTGCCAGAGTATGTTTCTAAGTAATTTGTAGGTAACACAATTTTAGAAATGTAGCGAGGGTACAAGCTAATAATGTTTTATTGCAGTAAAGATAACCTGTGTTGGCATAAGCAGAAAATCATTCCTCAACATGTATTTATACAACAGCAGAAAAAGTACATTAATTCACAGCTTCTCAAAACCTTACTTTTAGTCCTTATAAATTTTGCTTATCCACCCATGAGCGTCAGAAAGTAATCTGTAAACTTGAGACACTGTTTTGGAATACATGGCTAAAACTCTGATTAGATGACCCAAGTGACCTGAGAATGATAAGGGGATCCTAGTTCTGGAGGAGCCAGCCAGAAGAGGTGGGAGTGGGTACTCAGTAACGGCACAACCATGTTATTATGTAGCTCTTCTGATACTTGGCGGGAGTCTGGTATAAGTGTAAAACACTGGATTGACATGCTTATCATTCCAAACTTTGCATTAGTGTTGAAGAAGGATTCAGAGAGCACATGGAAGCATGCTAATGCACTAAGTCTGTATTCCAGGCCACAGTTCAGCATCAGATGCTAGGGAGGGAGTTAGGGCAGCAAACAGAAAATCCTCACTGATGCACTAAGGGTGATGCTGCATTAGACCTAACCTGTAGGCTTATTTTGAGAGCAACACTGTGGACCTAAAATATATGTTTTATCATCAGACCCATTGTATATTAGGCAGAGGTAGACTTCCATTCCGAAATCTGTGACCATACTTTTTCCATTCCATAGTTGATCTGTATTCCTCTACTCCTGTCAACATAAGAAACTATACTGTTTGCCCCAGAATTCCCAGCTTATGCTTCTGCAGAATTCACACTCATTAGACTCCTGGCGGTGTAAACCTCAGCTCTAGATGAATGTCACCCCAAGCCCATCTGCAAAAATGGGGAAAAGTGGTTTTTGGATGGATGGATCACTCCAGTCTAGCTTGACAGTTTTACTACACTTCCTCATCGAGCACAGTATCTGTCCTTTGCACATTTCAGATACCAGTCCCTACTTCTTTCATCAAGCTTGCAGCATTGCATTCAACCACTCTGTCTCACACCTATTTCTCAGTAAACTCCTTCCTCTGGCAAAGCCTTCCTTATGCCCACAACCTCCATATAGCCCTTACCTGTTTCTCATTTGGAACTTCTAATCTCCTTGACTTTAGCCTACCTCATAACTGTGTTCACTCATTATTATTGTCAGTCTAAGCCTTTCAGGTAAGATTAAGCACAATAATACATATTATTCATGCACATGCTTGTTATTTCCTTAACCATAAAATCTAGTTAAACAATATCGATAGCGAAGCTGTTCTGCGTGAAATTGTCTGTAAAATTATCAGTACACATCTGAAAAGTATTTTCTTGATGTTTCATGCTAACTAAAACCGCTATTTTTATTAAAAAGTCAAGCAAATTTCAGTACCTTAAAAACTATGCTTTGCGTTATCATATTACACTTTGCCTGATGTCATGCAATTTGTTTTTAAATTGTTTGTATTTAAATACCAAAATACAAAGTGACATAATTTTCATAAATATTTTTTATAAATGGCACAATGTGTACACAGCTGTACCAGATAGCCATAAAAGCTGGCATTCATAGAAAATGCAGTAGCGGCACAACTTTCACTGCACTGATGTACTGAGTTTCAGTGCTGCACCATTTAGAGATTCTGTTGTGCACATTCCCACAAGGTTAACATCTCACTAAGTGGGAATATGCATGACTTTGAATCATTCAACTGAGTAGTTATTCAGTATTGAATAGTGTGGCTAGGAAGAGTAGAGCTGAGATCTGTAATGAAGAATTGCTCATCTGAGTGTCCTATCAAACGATAATACTCTTAACAGATTATCAAACCCCACTCAAACACAGACTTCCCATGCTCCATACTCACACAGATATGTACATGTACACAAACCAGCCAGAATTCACTTCAGGCCATGGTCATTGACCTGTCATACTCAAGCACACAAGCACGTGCCCACCCACCCACACACTCACCTGGTCTATATCAATTTGTTAAAGATTCATTTTCTCAAATCTTTCTTCATCAAACTGAAAACGGTGAATGTTCACATCAAAAAAACATTTAAAGAGGGAAAGGAAGCAATTGGCCAACACTACGACCGTAACACACACTGCAGTATGTCAACCCCCCCCCAACTATATATACCAGCTCTGAGGTCACACTACAGTGGGGAAAAGGGCAAATTTCTGCTGTTGACCCACTGCTTCCTTTCCCTATGTAAAATTTTCATGGATGTGAACATTCACTGAAGTGAACATTTGGTGGTTTCGGTTCAATGAAGAAAGGTTCGTGGAAATTAACCTTTGACAAATTAATATGGACACACACACTGCCAGTTATCTGAATCATCAGTCTGAGCAGGGTAAAGTTGCATGCCTCATCTACCCTGCACAAATTCCTGACGTTAAAATGCACAAGTACACACTGCTACCTAGAGATGTATGCTTACGCATTTTCTGCACCATTCTTCAGGGTAACTTGATAGGACAGTGTGTGTGACTTCTATTCTATGCAAATTTCCTAGTTAACAGCTTACTGGGTTGATTTATTTATTTTATTTTATTTTATTTATTTAATTTAACATTTGTTTACCGGGAAAGTCCGACTTGGAACAAAGCCAATTTTCAGCGGAGGCCTGGGGAGAAATGCTCCAGGTGCATGTCTTTGTAATGTGGGAGGAAACCGGAGCACCCGTAGGAAACCCACACAA
This sequence comes from Protopterus annectens, assembly GCF_019279795.1. Taxonomy (NCBI): domain Eukaryota; kingdom Metazoa; phylum Chordata; order Ceratodontiformes; family Protopteridae; genus Protopterus; species Protopterus annectens. The sequence continues at coordinate 1,449,402,538 of NC_056735.1, forward strand.
ACTCAGGGAGGACATGCAGACTCTGCACAGAAGCCACCACAGCCAAGAATCAAACCGGTGAGCCTCTTGCTGTGAGGCAACAACGCTACTGCTGCACTACTGTGCCGTCCACAGTAATATGGGCCATATTAGGATAACACCCCCACCACCACTACCACCTACTGCAGTTATATACAGTCCACAAACACTCACTTCCTAGTAGCACAGGACTGCACTGCTGATAGCTTTGGAACTTTGAATTGGGACAGAGTTGTGTAGTATGCAAGCTGCTGTGTAGGGCCTTGCATGTTAGCATCCCCTCTATAAATCCCAGAAAAAGTTAGTGTCAGTTTTGTTCATCATGATGACGTCTTTTTACGTAATGCCTTGCAGGTTTTAGGAAAGCTGAGTGTCTTTTGAAAACACTGGCACAAATGTGGAAATTGTAAATGTTTTCTTAATAATATTAGCATAAATATTTCAACAACTGTAAATGACACCCATTAAAAAAATCATTGTTGTTTTTCTTATTATGGTATCACTAAGCATATGAAACAAGACAAGTTTCTGTAAGTATCTAGATTTATGAAACATTATAACAAAAATATAGAAAACTTGCAGATGTTCATAAATAGACTTATACAATTGCATGCATCTCATGAATCTTTACCCTGCATATATAGTGCCAGTACTAAGAAAATGCTTTTGGTAAAGGGTTAGCCTTGTCCAGACTACATATTAACAAAGATTAAGACTTTTTGATTTCAGAATGAGAAAGAAAAAAGAAAGGCTGGTGATAGTTTGCCACTGATTCATATTCTAATTCTGCTCTTTGGGGAGGAAAGCAGCCTTTGTAGAACAGAATGCGTTTAGACAGAATCTCTCCTTTCATTGTCAGTCTTTTCACTGTAAATTTAGGAGAGATCAGATCAACTTTTCAGGCAGTGGGAGGTCTATAGGAATCAAAGATTTAACATCCATTTTAATCTTATCAAATAAGACTGTGTCAGTGAAAAGACTCCTTCCCTCCCCATGTACTTTGGAGCATGGGCACTATGTTTTGTTTGTTTTTTGGATTCCTTTTCTATCTGAATTAGCAATGCCCTGGATAGGGGGTCAGAATTTCAAATTTTCTTCAAAATTAGGAAATCTAAAACAATCTAAAAAAAATGGGGAAGTCTTTCTTTGGATGTTTAGTTGGAAGGGGTGTTTCAGAGGTTACGTGTAGAATTCTAGCCAAAATCTGTCCGTCATTTGATTTAAAAAGTTAGAAAAGCAAGTTTGGCTGCGGTAGATCCACTGTTAATAAACATGGAAGAATACAAAGGCCGTAGAAAGGTTTCTATCTCTTTTAAAGCCTTCAGTTTATCTTTAACACCCCCCCCCCAAAAAAAAAAAGAAAATTTTATGGAGGCATTTTTAGGATTTATCAGATCTCAGCAAGCAGTTTAAAGCTTGAAAATTCAGAATGATTACCTGTGGACCATTTTTTGTCCTACATCATGAAGACTGAATTGTCATGTTGGATTTAAAAATCAGTTACCAGCATATTTATGTCATGATTGCGTGAAGTTTAGGCTGGCAATGGACATTACCAGTTTTCACTTTTTCCTTTTGGTTTGGACAATACAATCAGAATTATTTTAGAATGTTTAACTCTGGCCATAACTACTCTCACACTCATATCACCATTTGGATAATTGTTTAATTTATGCCCACTAATGGTTCCAACCTTTGGAAGACTTATGTTTTTTGTTTGCTTAGGTTCTATAAATAAAGAAATTCTGCTAAAAAAATCTTAAATGTTTCTTTTTTAGATTTAGTTAAGAGAGTATTTCTGACTCTATGGAAGATTATGAAGTTGGCATCCCTTTAGCAGTTTGTGGTAACTTAAACCTTGTTGCTATTGAGTTTTTATTGCCTAATCTCATACACATCAGCAGTATCATTTTGTTAAAAAGTTTGTGTAATTAGTTGGCTTAGCCTTGAGAGAAGTATATTCTGCTTGTCTTCACTAGTTAGAGAAATTAACTAATGGATATCTGCATTTCAGAGGTCCAGGGGAGATCCCCCCCCACTCTTCACCAGAACAGTGTATCCAATAAAAATTGATTGGTCATGTAATTGACCAGCAATATTTAAAACAATCTAATTGAGAACTGCTTAATATTAAAATTCCTTGCTAATCAATAAAAATCCACCATATTCAGAAAACCTACCTACTCAGATTCCCTTTTACATTCTAGCAGCTGGCACCCTACCCACCAAAAAAAATCTTTAGTTAAGGGCCAGTGTATAAGATGATCTTTAATGGTGTTTGGTAAATAAGGTGTATGTGATTTATCCGCTCCCAGCTTTGCTTTTTTTTTTTGTAATAGGACCCGCTGACAAAAGAGTAGCTAGACTCACTGACGGGTTCAGAGTGAGAGTGGCTATGCATCAGGGTTCAGCTCTGAGCCCACTGCTGTTCATACTGGTAATGGACTACATTAGCAGCATGCAGATGATGTTGCACTACAAGCAGACTCTGAACAGGAACTTCAGCAATTGATAAGATACTAGGATGCAAATCTGAAGGCATATGGGGGGAACCGAGTAAAGAGACGATAGTTATCTTGGCAGCAAGTGAGAGAAATCAGAACGTGTTAAAAACTGAGATAGAAGGGAAACTAGTGGAACAGGTTAAGAGCTTCAAGGACCTGAGTGGGATGGTTGAAGAGAACAAAATTAGGAGGTCAAAGCTAGAATTAGCAGTGCTGCAGCCAACTGACATAGAATTTTAGGTGTGGCAGTTTGAGATAAAAGAATACCAAAGCAGCTGAAAAGTAATGTGCACAAAACAGCGGTGTGATTAGTGCTTCTTTATGGCACAAAAACATGCAGCATAAGCAGAACAGAAACTGGAGGTAATTGAGACAAAGTGCCTGAGATGGGGAGTAGGATTTACACTGTGGGACATGTGAAGAAATGAATTCATCAGAGCAGAAACCAAAGTATAGTGGTTTGGTCACATGAGCCAGAAAATAAAAGAGGACTTGTCAAAGAAGATTTGGAAGTGATAGGAAGAAGGCAAAAGGAAATGAGACTTCATCCACAAGATGAATGGATTGTATGAGAGAAGACCTATTATAGTTACATATGATGGCCAAAGATTGTAGGAGAGTGCCAGTGAATTGAGAGGTAGTGACCATTGACATGCTGCCCTGACCACAAATAGAAAAATGTGAACAAGGTAGTTGATGCTGATCTTTATGCCTGCCTTACTTCAACAACCATGTGTCCAGAGAGTTCATTAAAAGCCTTTGTATTAGAAAGCTTGGAAGAGTTGCTGGATGAGGCACGCTTGGTTTTCCCTGCTTCTCCAGAATACTCTTCAGTATCTTTGGTTGTTATCTCCTCTTCCAGCAGTGGTGGGAGATGCTTCAGCTTGTCCTTCAGAGCCTTTACTTAACAGCTTGGAAACTGTTTTGATTCATAATAGTTCTTGTTTTGCTTTCTTAATAACAACAGATGGTTAATTTTCTTTTTCTTTTCATTATTAGCTTGCTTCCCCACCTTTTCTTCCATCCTTTCCCGTGTTCTTTCTTTTTCTTTTCTAGACTGCTTCCCCTTGTCTCACTGCGTTGTGCTCTGCATGACAGGAGTGCATCTGCTGAAGTGCTACACGGCTTTTTGACCTCTCTTTTTAAGGAAGTGACTGTGGGTTTTGTAGTAAATACGTCAGAAATTTGAAGACTGCAGACATAAGAATTTTGGAGGCTGAAGTACATTTTAACAGAAAAACAGTCCAAACTGAAGACGGTAATCAAAAAAACATCTCTAAAAAAAACCCCACCAGAATCAGCACTGAAGGGAAACAGAAGAACACTTTAGCTAAAAACGTTTTATTTTTTGCTTTCACCCAAGGCAGGACTTCATCAGAATAACTCTATCTAAAAACTCAGTCACATTTAAATAGCATCCAAGCAATAACAATGCACATCCTATTAATTACATAATTAACACTCAGTTAAAAACACATCTGCCATTAGTCAAATCAAGAACATTTTACTGACTTTAATCTCTTTCCTTTCAAAAAACATTTAATATTAATATGTTCATTAAGACCCAGTGCCTTGCCTCTATTACGATGAAAAGAAACTCGTTAAACCCTTCACAAATTAAGTGTTTAAACAAGGCATTGTTCTCATCCCTAGATTTAATAGGATATAAATGCTGCTTAATTCTTTCTCCTAAACTCTTAGTTATCATCCCAACATAATAAGCATTACAACTGGAACACACATTGACATAAACAACCCCTCTAGATTTGCAAGTAAGACACCAGGAATAGGAATGGTGGCCATAAGATAATCTAAAACCATATGTGGGCCCTCCAGGATGTACCTACAAATGTGGCAACCACCACGTTTGTAGATCCCCTTAGTTTTGGTCCCACTGTAAGAGCATAAAGCCTTTTTACTATTGTCATTTTCAAGTAACATTTTTAAATTAATTATTTCTGTAGATGAACTTGGGCCTATCCCAACACAAGAAAACAAGTCAGAATTACCCTCCAAAACCTTCCAATTGTCAGAAATAACTTCCCTAATGCTTTCACTATCCACAGTCATATCAAGGCTACACATAACATTACCTTCAACACTATTACACCCTCTCCTAACTAAAGGTTTCATAATAATCGGGCAGTAAACATTCTTCCTTTTGGACTGGACCTGGTTAGCTTTAGTTCTTAAAAAAACATAATTAAAACCTGCATCTACAAATAAAGAAATAATTTTTTTATCAAACTCCCCATCATCAGTCATTAACCTAGAGGCCCTAATAAAGTGTCCCCTAGGAATATTGTTAACCACAAAGTGAGGGTGAATGCTTTGAAAATGCAAGTAACTATTGCTGAATGTATCCTTTCTAAAAATCTTACTATCCATCATACCTTTCACTTCATTCCACGTGAGCTGAATGTCTAAAAATTTAACATTCAATGCACATTGACCCAAAGAAAAACTTCAAAAATAAATCATCTACAAAATGACAAAAATAAACTACCTTAAACCTGGAAATGAGCTGAGCCAAAACCTCATGCTCCCACCAACCTAAAGCCAAATTGGCATAGGCAGGAGTGACAGCAGAGCCCATGTCCACCCCTCCAACTTTGCTTGTAAATATTTTTATTAAACATAAAAAAATATCCAGTAGCACTTGTAAAAGTAAACAGTAATTAACATACTTCTTTTCCAAATTCAAAAAGAAATTCAAAGAATTCCTAAGATACTCTGTCCCTTGGTCGTGTGGAATGCAAGTGAAAAGAGAACACACATCAATAGTAAGAAAAACATATTTCGAATTAGAAAACACATGGCTAGAAAAAACTGTCTAGAGTCATGTACAAACTGTTTTAACTTTGAAAAAAACAGAATTTAATATAGAATCTGTTACGAGAGATATCCCTTCAGTAACATAACCAGGGGCAGTAACAATCAGATGAAAAGGAGGGTTTTGAACATCCTAATGTATTTTGGGTATCCCAAAAAGGGTACCCAAGATTGGTTTCTCTAAACATGAAATTAATACATATCAACATCTATAGAACCATCCACCAAACTATCATGCAAAAAGTTATGTATTCTTTTATAACAGTGATAAACTTCCTTAACAGACACCTTCAAATACCTGTCCTTATTTTCTAACATTAATTCCATAGCCTGATGGTATTTGCTCTTGTCCATTATAACTAAACCAAAACCCTTGTCAGCCCTCATAAATCTTATGTCATGCATACACCTCAATTCCCTTAAAGCAATTTTCTCGTGCTTATTAAGGTTGTAATAACTAGATTTAACCTTTTTTCTTAATACATTTCTTATTTCTTTTTCACATAGTTGCTCAAAGACGTAGTGTATTAGACAAGGTAGGGTTATAGGTAGATGGTTTAACAAAACACTTGTTAGAAAATGAAACATCTCTCAATAAAAAACTTTCAACTTCTGTATGAATTCTTTCAAACTTAATAACGTTCAGCCAACATCTGCCCTTTTTGTAGGTATAAAGTTTAAGCCTTTTTCCAAAACTTCCATTTGTGACTGGGAAAAAATCTTAGAAGAAAGACTGAAAATCTTTGTACTGTACCTTAATCAGTCATGGAGTTGGCCTTCTTTCTCCATCTCATAACCACCCCATAAACACCGTTGTTGTGAATGCTGGTGTTTCTGTAAAAATCCTGTTTCTTGTGCCACCGAAAGTCCTTTGGCCTGGCTCCTAAAGGGATGTCTTCCTTGTTAATACCCTTAAGAAAGAGATTAAAGACAGTAAAATGTTCTTGATCTGACTAATGGTAGATGTGTTTTTAATTGAGTGTTTAATTATGTAATTAATAAGATGTTCATTGTTATTGGTTGGATGGTATTTAAATGTGATTGAGTTTTTAGATAGGTATTCTGATGAAGTCCTGGCTTGGATGAAAGCAGAAAATAAAAAGTTTTTACGCTAAAGTGCTTTTCTGTTTCCCCTTCAGTGCTGGTTCTGGTGTATTTTTGGAGAAGACTGCAGTACATTTTCCACTCTTTTCAACTGCATGGTTTAAAGTTCCATTGTTACTCCTTTGGAAGCACAGTAGCACATTGTATTTTCCTTTATTTTCAGTTACCTGATTTAAACATCCAACTTCCTTGTACTAAAATGAAAGAAGCAACTTATTTGAGCCTGGCTACAAACATATTAGGGACATATTAAAGTTGTTGTGTGTCACACCTTTAGTTTCCAGCCTGTGGGTTGCTCATAGCTTGCTTGCTTCTATCTGTTTTCAGCATACCAGCCTCTTGTTTATGTTCTGCAGCTTAGGCTTCCAGATTGTGTGGCTGCATCCAAGACTGTCTCTTAAATAGCTTAATGTCTGGTGTTGTCTGGTGGTCACAACAACTATACACAAACATTCAGTTGTGCATTGCTAAGAGTGATTCTGGTCAGTATGGATAACAATAAACATATTTTATTGACACCAAAAGATATAAAGGAAGTCAACTGTATCTACTTTGTAGCAAGCACCTTGTACAGCTAACTGCTCTTCACACAGTGTTAACAGCCTTCAGTCTAGATAATTTATATTGCTTTTACATGGATCTTGCAGATGATTAAGAAAACTACTGCACAGTTGCAAGGAGATGCATTTTAGTGGGAGAATGCATGCTTTGCATGTATGTGGTCCAGGATTCAATCCCCAGCATCTCCATAACATTTGGCCGGTGCGTGTCGGTTGGCATCGTTCAATTCTGTGGTGGGGTGCCCTCTGTGCATGTCCTTCCTGCATTTACATGTGTTTCCTCTGGATGCTGTGTTTCCTCCCACATTCCAAAGACATGCAACTGGAGTGTTTCTCCCTGGGCCTCCACTGAAAATGGGCTCAGTCCCAGTTGGACTTTCCCTGTAAAAAAAAAAAAAATTGCTAAATAAATAAAAATAAAAGTTTTGGCTGCTTCATTTACCTAGACTAAAATCCGAGTTGTGCAGTACTAAAGAGAAGCTTAACATATTATATTTCAGATGCAGAACTGAGAAGATTGTCATTCCATTTGCATTCGTTTCCGAGTAAACTAAGAGGGGTTTCTGGTCTGTTAACATTTTATGCCTTATACAGTGTACATCACCTGCTGCACTTTGGATAGTATGGGTTTGTAGATTCACTGTGAATTTGAAGTGAGGGAAGATGTAATCAAAGGAGTTGGGTAAAGCATTTTTTGAGAAATTAGGTCAGTTAAAAACTGATCAGTACCTTTACCCAAAAAGGAGACCTCTTGCCTTATATTGTGATGGCTACATTTGACAGAATGGGGGGGGGGGGAATAAATCAGCAAGACACCAGAGAGGGATGCTAAATGGTCAAGGTGCTGGTAATAAAAAAGTAAATGATTCCCAGAGTAGCCTGTAAGCTGAATTGGTGAGTTAAAATGGTAGTGTGCTTGATTAAGCATCTAATGGAACCTTGCAGAGAGGAATTGGTACAGAGTTCTTTATCATAATGGCTATGGAAGAAAAATTCTATGCATCTTATGATATTCACACTGCATCACTGTTCTGTTGGTTTGGATTGACTTTTTTTTTTTTACTGGTTTTAGCTTTTATATTTTATCTTGTACAGTTCTCTACTATGCCTTGTATATCTAAGAGCCACTGTTAAAAATCCTGTCCCCCTTTAACAGATGGAATTGCACAGCAACATAGCTTGGTTTAAATTAGTATTTGTGCTGCTGCGGCACTATGGAAGTTGGTTTCAAAGTGCTTTTAACATGCTTTAGATTTACCAGAGTGCGTGTTGTAATGTGCTAGTAGATGTTAAAATATTGCCAGATTTTTACCATTTAAACTTCTTCTGACTTGGCTAGTTTAATAGCTTGGAAGTGTTCATTGAATGTTTAGACCTTCATCCCTGTGAAGTTCAGTGTATTAAGGACAGGGTTGTTCAGCATGACTGTAATTAACAAAAGCAATGGGTAAAAATGGAGCAGTCTAATGCAAAGCTTCGATTTACAATTTCATTTAGTTTTTATTAAATAGTTTAGTTATTCTGAACAGTAAATGTAAGTGCAACTCGGATGAATCCATTTTTTGCCCTGCCTTGGGTTTTTGATTCTTGGAAATGTCAAAACATGAATCAGAACCCTTTCTAGGAGAATTAATTGTGATATCACAGTTGTACAGTCACAGTTTGTCAAGTGGCTACTGGTATGATACAGATACAGTGAATCCAGTCAGACTTTCCTTTTATACTACATTACCAAGACTCGTAGGTGCCAGACCCTGAATTATGAAAAAATAAAAGTCCAAAATGCAAGAGAACAGTGAATGTTGAACATTGCTGTTTTCCTTTACTGTTGCTCTTTTGCACGAGGATGCAAGGCCACCCCACACCTCCCAGAACTTTGTATACAAACTCCAAGGTTGCCATACTTCAGAAAATATGTAATACTCAGAGAAGTGGTCATATTCAATTTAGAGTACAGGAGTCCACATTTTCCCTCATTTGGTCTCAGTGCACTGAGACCCAAGAGTTTTGGAATTTCAAATGGTTACCTCTTAGGTGAACAGTACACTGCTAACAAGAAGTAACACCTTCTATTCAAGGAAACATTAAAAAATGCAAACCACTTGTTTGTTACTGAAAGCAGTAGCCCTAACTGTTACTTATAGAATACAAAATGGCAGCAGACAGTAAACCTACGCAGAGTACTTATATATTCGTAGATTCACAGATATTTCAGGGCCACTGAGTTTCCTGACCATTCTCATCTTGCCAGTGGCCTTCCTCAGGCAGCACATGTTTTCTCCAGGAAGGCCATACCAATCGGTCTTTGAGTAGATTTTTGGATACCCATGCAGTCATCTAGTTTATATTTAAAGGAAGATAATGAATCACACTGCTTAACATGCAGAAGATGTTTATTCCAGAGATTTCAGGAGTGCCAGCTTATAAACCTGTTCTTCTACCATGCTTTATTTGTCTGTTGGTTAATATTTAGGCCCCTAGTTCTACTATTGGTAGATATAATGGACTTGTGGAGAAACAGGAGGTCCAGGGCAAATTCGTCTCTAATAGCTTAGTAAGTGAAACCGAGATCTCCCATAAAAAGTAAGCAATGCATTGAATAGAGTTAGAGAATGCTTCCAGACTCTCTTGGTAGTTCAGGGACTTTAGGCCTGTGATTATTTTGTTTCGGAACCTATGGTGTTTTTCTAATTGCTTGATGTGTTTAATGAAATATATAATCATAGGGGGTGTTATACTCAATAAATAAATTGGTTTTATTAATGGTGAGTATAAGGGAGTGATTACCTCTTAAGACTTTGATGATATTCTTTTGTTAATTAGTGTGCTAAATAAAAGGATTTCCTGACAATCATTGTTACATGATGGTCAAAAGAGAGGGAGTTATCAATCCAAATACCCAAGTCCCTAACTTCTTTTTCATTTTGTAGAATTGTGTTGTCTAGACAGTATGATGGGAGAGGGGGAGGGGTTATCTACCAAAAGTGATGATACTACACATTTTAGCATTTAGCTCGACTCCATTTTAGTAAACCAAGTTTATTCGGGATGGTTTAGGTATTACAAGGAAACCTAGCAACTCTCAGTTTATAATCATCTACTCATTTTGTTAGCCAAAGTTCTTGGCTCTTTGCTTAGAAATCTGAGAAGTAAATACCAAAATGGAATGGTCCCATCACTGAGTCCTGAGTGATACCACTGGTCACTTTCATACTTTCTGGTGAAGCACCTGCAACTTGCACTGTGTGATTCTGTCTTTCAGTGGGTTTGCTATGCAGCTTACCACATATGGATAGATTTAGTTTTTGTATGATGCCAGAATGGACAATGGTGTCAAAGGTCTTAGCCAGGTCAAGCTATATCATGGGTATTGCATGGCCATCATCTACAACCTTCATAATCATTTTGAAATAGATTGGTTGTAAGGGATTCAGAGGGGCTTTGAATAGAACCATCCGGTGTGAAACTGGCACTAAATTTGTTTGCAATGGTATTGGCAATGTCAATTGGGTCAGAATAGGAGGCCCGGTTATGTATAAATTCTGAGCAATGAGGATATTGTTTTTTAGTTTTCTAACTTTGCTAAAGAATGATTTATAATTTTCTTAAGAGATCAGTCTAAGTTCATGGTCTCCTTTAGGGGGACCTGATATCCTACATTTTTTTTTTGTGGGGGGACTAGTATCCTTGAAGATGGGTTTTAGGTCTGCTAAGTAAAATTTAAGAGTTTTTCTTTTGCTGTATAGTTTATTTATGGGGATGGGCCACCGGGGTGGTTTGTTTTTGAATTTACCACAATACTGTGTTCTGTTGGGGACTGCTAAATAAATCTATGCAGTTTTCTAAATGGGTTAGTTTTTATATTTTGTCACATACTGGGTTGATTTTGGCATATTTGAAATCCTTAAATTCAGTGGGTTTTGTTGTAGGAGCTTTTGAGAGTTTAAAGGACAAAGGTCACAAGTTTACGGTCATACTTCAGTGGGGAATGAGGTACCACAGGAGTAGTGCAAGAGGTGGCCATATTTTTAAGAAATGAGTGAAGAATGCTTTGCTCTCTGTTAGATTAATTTACCATTTGCTGCAATAGAACTTTCACATTTAGCAATCCTACATTAGCGATATAGGTGCCCTAGTTTATTTAAGGGTAATTAATGTCACCCAAATAAAGGAGTTTATGTTAATAGGGAGATATTTAGAACATTAAGGAATCTTGTGTGGTTATTAGGAGGCAAAGGTGTGTAACAATCTATTAGCTGACAATTAATCTTATCTAGAATGTTCGGTGGTTCATTGGGTTTCATGTTTGAGTCCCTCGGAATCTGTCTTGAGGAAGTACATTTAGAGACTCCACCACAGTTGCCACTAGGCCTGGAAGCATGAAAACTGCAAAATCCTGGTTTAGAGGGAGTGCTCTCTTTGCATACAAGTCAAGTGTTGGTAACTATGCAGACATTGATGTTTTCTAAATGCAGGAGTGTGTCATGATTAGGCAATTTGTTGATTAGACTTCTGGCATTCAGGAGGTGAAACCTTAATGCAATCTGATTTTGGGACTGATAAATTAGGTTGGAACACCTAGCAAATGGACTGTGCATAAAAAGGCACTGGCAAGGGTCAGCAAAGGCTTTAGCCAGTATGCAAAAGTCTTGAAACAAGAAGTGCAGACCTTCCATAGCAAAGCAAGCTGGACTGTCAAGCACCTCATCCTATGCTGACACATAAATAGATCTCCCTGGAATTACACCAGCCATTTAACCAATTATTGAAGCCAATTCTTTTTTCATTGTATTTAAGCATCATTCAAGGTGAAGGAATATATCTCTGACTGCATATTATATGCATTAGAGATCAGTGTAGCTGAGATAAATGAAATTACTCTTTTACCTGATCCATGGCACTATTCCTATCTTATCTGTCAAGGCAAACATGAATTAATAAGTTCGGACAACCTCTGTATGAACATAAGTTGGTTAACCACTCTTTTCTCTTTACATACACACAAGTTAGTGTTTATGGCATTTATTACACACACACACACACACACACACACACACACACACACACACACACACACACACACACACACACACACACACCCACAAGCAAAGAGTATTGTATGATCCACTGTTTTGTCAGTGGAAGTGGCTTGATAGCAAACAGCTTGTTTCAAGTAGTAGTAATGTAAAGCTATTTTTGTCTTTACCCCTTAAGGACAATGAATGAAGATGTGAAAATCCTTGATGGTGGTCTGGCAACTGAGTTAGAAGCAGATGGCTTTCAGATACAGGTACGACCTAAAATACTGATACAAAAGTGTTTGTGGGATGCAGTTATTTAAAATGTGTCAGTGGTGCAACAGTTAGCACACTTGCTTTTTGTGCAAAAGAATGTGGGTTCTATTCCCGCACCAGGTAGATCAATAACTCACACTGCAGTGCAGCATAAGGGGGTGCTGCATTACTGTGTGTGCTATTCTTTGGATGAGATGTTAAACTGAGGCCCCATTTGCTTGAGTAGCTGATAGCTCAGGTGAATGTAAAGGATCATATGGCACCTATTGAAAAGAGTAGGGGGTCCTTTATTCATACAAAAAAGATATTTACAAAATTTTTACATATTTGCAGAATTACAATTCTCCACCCTCTTTTATCTTATTATACATTCATACTTAATTATGTCAAGTTTTATCCTTCTTGTCTCCGCTCCTTTTTTCATAACCACCATCTGATTTAACTCTGTATCACTGCCCAAATCCATTTTCCATTAAACATGATTTAATTTATCTGTTCATTCCAAATAATCCATATAAAATAAAACAATTGTTTATCTATTCTTTTAACTATTCTTTGCTTCTATTCTTATAATATTCATATTTGATCATGTCCATATTTATTTTTTTATCATTGATGAAATTTTCTTTAAAAAAACTTTTCCCATAATTTCACTTCTTCTTTCAGCTGCTCCCATTAAGGGTTGGCATAGAGGATAATCTGTTTCCATTTCTTCCTGTCCTTTGCATCTTGCTGTTGCACACCAACAACCTGCATGTCCTCTCTCACCACATCCATAAACCTTATCCTAGGCCTTCCACTTTTCCTCTTACCTGGCAGCTCCATCCTTAGCATCCTTCTCCCAATAAACACAGCATCTCTCCTCAGCACATGTCCAAACCAATGCAATCTTGTCTCTCTGGCTTTGTCTCCAAACCATCCAACTTGGGCTGACCCTCTAATATACTAATTTCTAATTCTGTCCATCCTTGTCACACCCAATGCAAATCCTAACATCTTTAACTCTGCCACCTCCAGCTCTGACTCCTGTCTTTTCTTCAGTGCCACATTCTCCAACCAATATAACATAGCTGATTTCATTCCCATCTTGTAGACCTTCCCTTTCAGTCTTACTGGTACCCATCTGTCACAAATCACTCCTGACACTCTTCTCCACCCACTATGCCCTGCATGCACTCTTCTGCACCTCTCTTCCACACTCACCATTACTATGAACTGTTGATCCCAAATATTTAAACTCATCCACCTTCGCCAACTCTACTCCCTGCACCTTCACCCTTCCTCTCTCCTCCCTCTCATTCACACACACATATTCTGCCTTAGTTCTGCTGACCTTCATTCCTCTCCTCTCTACAGCATATATCAACCTCACCAGGATGTCCTCAACCTGTTCCCTACTCTCACTACAAATCCCAATGTTATCCACAAACATCATAATCCACAGGGACTCCTGTCTGATGTTGTCTGTCAACATGTCCATCACCATTGCAAATAAGAAAGGGCTCAGAGCTGATCCTTGATGTAATCCCACCTTCATCTTGAATGCATCTGTCACCCTTACCACAGGGCTCAGAGCTGATCCTTGATGTAATCCACCCTCATCTTGAACGCATCTGTCACCCTTACCACAGACCTCATCACTGTCACTCTGCCGTCGTACATATCCTGTACCACTCTTACATACTTCTCTGCCACTACCAGCTTCCTCATACAATACTACAACTCCTCTTTTCCCATAATTTCAACTCTTTTACATTTTAAAAGCATATGTTCAGTAGTTTCTTTTCCTCACATTATAGACATATTCTTTCTCTTTTCTTTTATATGGCATGTTTCCTTTCACTGGTAATTTATCTATTACCAGTCTTCACAAAAAGACTTGGCATTCTCCTTTTTATTACACCATTTATTTCTTATTTTTATAACTTTAATTTTTACCTTGTTGTACCTTTTCCCATGGTTTAACAAAAAGTATTGCATCATAATATTCTTATACCATATTTTTCTTTCCTTTTTGTTCATTGTTTTATTTTCCACATTAATAATTTTCCTGATAAGTTATTTACGCCTTCTTTTTCTCTTTTACTCATTTTTACCATATTCCAAAATGTGTCGTACTTACATTTAAACATTTTACAACTAACCTTTCATATTTTTCATTTAGCCACTTTAACACTTTATATAAATTCAGTGGAGCAACATATGCCACTGGATAGTTAACCCTACACATCCTCCTCCTTTATTTACATACAAAATTCCTCATTTTACTAGATTTAGTCTAGAACTTCATATAAATTAAAACATTATTTGCAGTAATTGCATTTCAGATATTGCTGACATCATATTGCACTAGCTGAATATGCTATTTTTCCAATTAAAACGGAGTTTATCAAGTAAACCTTTTTTCTAAATGAGAATCTATATCTTTTCCAGAAAAAGATTTCTTTTAACTGTATTATTTTTCCCCATTGATTTCTACTTGCATTCTTGTTCCCAAATTTTAAATCTAAGACAGAGATTTCTTTCATTGTAAAATATTTCCCCTATCGTAATCATATATCCTAATCCTTTACTTTTTGTCTTTGTTTAAAGCCATCCCTACTGTTCCTAAGCATTCATGTAAATAAAATATTACTTATTTTATCCACATCTTGTCTTTTTTTTTTTTTTTTTTTGCAAGTGCTATAATATTGTCTTCATAAATTAACAAAACTGGAATCCCCAACCCACCAGGTGTTACATACCCTTCTTTCTGCATTTTATAATTTACTTCACATAGAATCACATTCATAATTAAAGCAAAGCATAAATATACAACTAATTGCACATCCCTGTCTTACACCTGTTCTCATATGTACTTCTTTACTTAGGCAACAATTTACTAAAATTTTTACTTTATTATTTCTATAAGTAGACCTACATAATTTCCTTATTTTCTCATTTTTGTTGTATGCATTATTTCCTATAAAATATCATGTCCTGTTGTATCAAATGCCTTATTATTACCCCCTATCATAAGTTTAGCTACTTCTCTTCTGTTTATAATATCATCCACAGTCTCTCATCATTAATAATTCTTGGCATCCCATTCCCTTTTATGCTGTATATACTGTCCTCCGTAACACTTTTAATTTTTATTTCACATCTCTTCTGTATTATTTTATAACAAATGTTATAATCATTATTGCTTAATACTATTGGTGTCAGTTTTTCTTTATATTTTTCCTCTTTCTTCCAAATACGTTTAAGTATTCCACTGGTGTATATTACAACGTTGAAGTCTCAAAACTTTGAATGTTGTAACATTGAACTGGAAACCTCGAAGACTGACCATAGCAAAGCCGCGGAACATTGAATTCTTTCCCGGGGAAAGAATTCGGTGGGCCGTTTCCACAGCTTCGCTGTTTTCTCCACTGTGGCGCAATCCTGGAGTTGGTATATTTAAGTAGGGGGTATGTGGCTATGTTGGGGGGGTGTGGGGGGGCAAAGCCCCTCACATTAGAAACAGTTTGTAGTGTTTGTGTGTTTAATGTTTTGTACTGGAACAGCGATTTTTTTTCCCCAGGGAAAACAAATCGCTGTTCTCAGTCTTTGGGGTTTTCAGTCTTCGAGGTTTCCAGTTCAATGTTACAACATTCGAAGTTCTGAGACTATGATGTTGTGATATAGACCCGTATTCCACTACATAGTTCTTTGTAATGAAACCTTCTTTTAACCATTCATTCAAAATATTTAAGAAATATTAATTTTCTTATTCCATTAAATTATTATACATTTCATGCCCTATTCCATCTGGTCCTGCAGCTGATTCTATATTCACTTAGCCTTATATTTTATCTAGCTCATGTAACAAAATCTCTTTTTCAAATTCTTTATTTTCTTGTTCTGAAAACTTTTTACTTCCGATATTGCCTTCACTTTCTTATTTTTTTCTTTAAACATGTCTCGCACATATTATACTACTATATTCATGATTTGTTCCTGTGTTCTTTCTATTTTTACTTTCATTTTTCATTTCTTTCATTGCATCTTCTTATACTATGCTTCTTAAATATGCTGATACTCTTCTCTTTTCATTTGTAGAAAATAGCTTTGTTTAAATAATAACTTTCATTTTCTCTTGATTTTTTTCTATACAGTTCTTTTTCTTCATCAAAATACTCTCGTTATTTTCTAATTTCATAGGTTGGTACTAGGCTATTGGCCCTAGGGCCTATACAAGCCTAGCCATAACAATTCCCTGCCTATTTCTTCCCACAGCATTTACTTCCTTGGACCCGTATAGCAGGGCGACTGACGTGATCCCGGGGTGAATTTCCTATCGCCCATCCAATCATCAAGGTTTCTTTTGAAGAGGGCCAAAGAGACGCTCTGCCTGATATGTATGGGCAGTCTATTTCAGAGTCTGGGGAGTCTCTGGGTCAGGAACCTATCCCTCCAGCATGTTTTGTTCATTATGATGACAATGTTTAGATCCCTGGAGTGTGTGTCTCTGAGGGATTGGGATTTCTTTGTGTGGCATGTCCAACAGCTCTGGGTTTGACCTGGCCTTGTATGTTAAGCAGAGATCCCCTCTGAGTAGATGATATGCTACAGAGTATAGGTGGAGTTCTTTTTAGATGGTCAGCATAGGGCATCTGCTTTAGGCCTGTGATTCTTTTAGTGAGGTATTTCTGCGGCCTTTCCAGTTGTTGCAGATGTCTTGAGAGGTACATACCAAACTGGGCATTGTATTCTATAATGGGTCTAATGAGGGATGAGTACAGTGGGACAATGACCTCCTTTTTTCTGGCTGAAAAGCCCTTAGTGATGAGGTGTGCTACATAAAAGGATTTCCTGACTGTTGTGGCGATGGTTATCGTAGGTGAGACCACTATCCACCTGTGTCCCTAAGTCTGTTATCACACTTTTGGTGTTTAGTGTACTGCTACCTGTGTGGGTACATCATTTTTCCCAAATGGGATAACTATACATTACTTGGCATTGAGCTTGAGCCCACGGCTCTGGCACCAAGCATCTGTTTCTGTAAGGCCCTTTTGTACAATATCCACATAATTTTGGGATTCAATAATGGCTCCCAGTTTGCAGTCATCTGCGAACTTTGTTAGCCAGAGTCCCTTAGTGTTGGCCTGTACAAGAGTGGTCCCAGGACTGAACCCTGAAGTACTCCACTTGTCTGGAGCTGGATTTGGAGTCGGCTACTTTTACAGTGTGGGTTCTGTCAGTAAGCCAGTTGGCAACCCATCGAGTGACTTGGGGATTAATGCCCAGCTTAGTAAGTTTATCTATGATTCCAGTATGGGGGATGGTGTTGAAGGCCTTGGCAAGGTCCAGATAGGCTGTGTGGACCACCTTACTTTTGTCCACGGCTCTGGAGATTGATTTGAATAAGTCACTCAGGTTCAGGAAACAAGATCGGCCCTTCACGAACCCAAACTGCATAGGGTCCAGTGTTTGAAGGTTGCCAATGTCTTTGTTTATAAGTTCCATGATAATACATTCCATGGCCTTGCAGATCAGGCTCATCGGACTGATGGGGCGGTAGTTCCCGTGATCCAAGGTGGATCCCCCTTGTGGAGTGGGATGACTGTAGCTGTGTGCAACTCAGTGGGCACAAAGCTTGAGGTGAGGCTATGATTAAACATGACACTTAGGTGAGGTGCCAGTTAATTTTGTAGTTCATTTAGTACACAGCCTGGGATATTGTCTGGTCCCATGGATGCTGTATTCTTAGCTTTGGAGAGTGCGTTTTTTACATGTGTAATCATTATTACCGGAATTTGGCAGTCTTTTTGTATTGAGATGGGCCCTTTAGGGGGTGAGAGGGGGGTGAAGTTTGCACTGAATCGCTCTGCCAGGATAGGGATCAGTATATTTAATGCCATTCTGTTGTAGCGCAGAGCAGATCTGAGCATTGCCATTTAGATTCTTGACATAGCCATAGAATGCCTTGTGGTTGTCTTTGGAATCTTTGGCAATTTTATTTTTTAACTAGCTTTGGAGGATTTTATGAGGGATCTCAGCTTCTTACCGAGGCTTGTAAGGGAGTTTTTTGCATCCTGGAATTTTCCTCTTTTCTGCAGCAGTTTATTCCTTTCATTGTAATTTTTGTTTATGACAAGGGACCACAAGATTGGCTTCCTTTTTTTGGAGGAGAGCATCTTGGTTCTGTTGGGGATGGCATGATTCATGCACAAGTGGATGTGTTCGTACAGTGCCTTAGTGTAGGATTCAGCATTCGAACTTTCAGTTCTCGTCTGCATTGGTGTCATGAAGTTTATCACTTCTGACTTGAGTAGCAGGAAGTTGGCTTTAGAGAACTTTTTTTACGGAGGTTTCCTTACTGGGGGGTGGGGGTGGGATGTGGATGTCAAGGGTGATTAGCTTATGATCAGACCTGACCAATGAGGGGGTGACCATAGGTGTGGAGCATCAATTTCCCATGTTGGTAATGACCAGGTCTAAGATATTGGCGCCCCTGGTGGAACTAAGGATTAGTTGATCCAGGGCACTGGAATTTATGAATTCCAAGAACCATTGGGCAAAGGTGTTGGTACATGAGTAGTTTTCCCAGTTAATGGCAGGGTCGTTGAAATCACCCAGTATTAGGGTGTTTGGTTGTATCTTAATATTTTCCAGTATGTTTGGAAAGGTGTAGTGAGAATCTTGGAGCATGGTGGGGGATCTGTAGCACGCTACAATTTGGATTGCAGTCTTACCTAGTGTTAGTTGCATCTGGAGAATTTCAGATGCATTGTGTTGGGCAACTAGCCTGATGTTGTGAATATCCTTGGTGAATATGGACACTCCTCCACCTTTAGTGTTTTGGTCCTGGTTTGGTGGCCGAAAAGTGTGGTGAGAGTTGTAGCCTGGTATTGCAGGGGTGCTCTCTGGAACTTTGAACCAGGTCTCAGTTACTGCACAGATATTAATGTTCTCCATTTTTAGGAGTGCCTCGAGAGAGTGCATTTTGAGGTTTAGACTTCTAGCATTGAGTAGCATTACCTTCAGATTTTGCATGCCTGTACCTGTTACGGTGGTGGTTTTGTACTTTGAACTTTGCCTACAACAGGCACTATAGAGGTGACAAGAGCCTTGGCCAGTAACCTGAATCCCAGGGGCGACAGGTGCAGACCATCTCTGGCAAATCATCGTGGTCTGTCAATCATGTCGTCCCAGGCAGACAGATAATGGATCCCCTTTGAATGAAACCAGAATCTTAGCCAATTGTTGAAGTCAATCATTTTGTCCTTATACTGTGGTATCATTCTGGGTGAAGGCTGGATGCTACTCAGGGCTAGGGTTATACCTGCCTGGGCCACATGATCCGAGAGCTCTTCCATGTTTCTTTTCATGTAGTCCAGGGAGGTATGTCTCAAGTCATTCACTCCAACATGGACAATGTACTTGTTGTGGAGTGACTTGAGTGCATGCATTATGTGGTGGATACTGGCACCCAACAGGCAGATGATTGTAATTTTCCCATTGTTCAAACCTGGTGAGTGGTACATCAGTGTGCCTGACTATAGAGTCACCTATGACTAAAGTGTTGGGTACATTGTCTTGCCTTAGGGGCTGTTGTTGGGTGGCACACTGGTGTTGTGAGCTATGTGACACTTTGGTTGTGATTGGTGTTTGTTTGCGTTTCAGCTTCAGAGGTCCTTGTTGCTTGGGCAGGTTAATGTTAAGGGCCTCCACATATGTGGGTTTAGTGTTGCTATGTGTGGGTGGTGGTGTGGGTTTAGAAGGGCTATGTATTGGTTGAGGTGTAGTGCGGGTGGTATACTGTAAAAAAAAGTAATCCAGCACAAAGAGAAGGTAAAAATAAATAAAGGGTTTATTGTGGCAACTCCATGTAGAATAGCAAGCAAACCGGTTTTGGCTGAAGATTCAAGCCTTCCTCAGTGCAACAAAATATTCCATTAGAGCACATCCTAGTGTCTGCTTTTATATCAATATATTTAAAGAGATACACCTAAAATAGATAAATTATTGTTAAACAGAACCACCAAGTCAACATCTAACTTAATTCATTAAGGCCAGGTCTAAATAAAGCCCCTAGCCTAATAATCCAAGAAGATTCCTTATTATTTAATATGTCATGCCAACCTGCTTTGGAAGTTCTGTGCATTTGAATTTTGTCTATTATGGTGTAATGAAATTTAGCAGTTGTGTGTGTGTTGGTATGCTTATAAAGGGCATTGGAAATCCTTTTATTTCTTATCTCACTTAAATGTTTGCATATGCTGTGTCTGAAGGGTCTTGACGTCTGTCCAACATAAAAAGATGAACAAGTACAGGTAGCTAAATAGATTATCCAGTCACTACTGCAATTACCAAAAACTCTAATCTGATACACTTTAGAAGTATTGTAGCTAGTAAATTCTTTGGTTTTGAAAATGTGTGTACATGCACTACAGTGACCACAAGGGACACAACCAACTAGTGTATCACCAAATAATGTTTTCTGCATAGGTACAGGTGGATTATAACGTTTATAATGAATGAAATATGAGATAATGGTTCTGCCTCTCCAATAAGAAAATAAGCATCTGTCTTGAAGAACCCCATTCAAGTGTTCATGGGCAAGTAGAATGTCCCAATGATTGTTAATAATATCTCTGAATCTTGGAGTGTTACTACCAAATGTTGTCACTAGTCTAACTGGTTGTGATTCTTGTGTCTTATGTTGACTAGTTCTGTTTTGGTATTCCAAAAGTTGGGATCTCTCAGTTTGTTTTACCTGGGTTACAACTTGGGAAATGTGATCTTTACTATAACCTCTAGTTACCAGCCTATTTGTTAAATCTTGTTGACACTCAGTTTGTTCAGAAGAGCATATATGTTTGATACATAAATATTGGGACTTGGGGATGTTGTTGATAATGTGGCGGGGATGATGAATGGAAGCATGAAGTAAAGTGTTGTATTTTGGAAATATTCTATGTACCCAGGTTTCCAACGTATGATCTTCTTGTCCAGTAACAACTACATCCAAAAAATGATTTGTTGATATTCAGTATTTAGTGTAAACTGAATATCCAATCTGTTATTATTGAGATATCTAACAAATTCATGTGCATATGTTACATCTCCCCGCCACACCATCCAACAATCATCCAGATAACATCTCCAAATGTCTAATTCATCTAAAAAGGAATTGTTATTGGTGTCATAAATTAACTGCTCTTCAAAAAAAACCATAAATAGGTCAGCATAAATGGGAGCAAAGGATGCTCCCATAGCTGTACCTCTGACCTGCCAATAAGACTTACCATAAAAATAGAAAAAGTAGTGTGGGTGGTAACCTTCTCCACTTGTCTGTCTAGCACAATCTTGGGTGGAGGGAGCTTTGCTTCCAGTTTGGCTGTGTAAGTGCATCTCTCACAAGTTGTAGTGTTGGGTGGTAGGAGGAGAGGGTTATCTGTGTACATGAGGCAATTGCTGTATTGCCCCAGTATGCCCAGATTCACCAAATGGACAGGAGAAATCACCAGAAGCTGACCCTTGGACATGCCTAGCTTGGCGCTTTTTCTTTTTTTTTTTTTTTTTTTGTAAAGTACAAGAGCTGTTTTCCCTTACCTTAGCAAGGTATTTTGCAATTATAGGCTGTTTAGTGCCTACAATTAATTTCTCCTTATTAACAAGGAGAGTTGAGTGCTTGTATCAGTTTAAGACTTCCTAGTGCTTTCCAGCAGGTTTTAAAGCAAGTGCTAGTCACAGGGATGGTAAAAAGTAAGATAAAAAATGTTTTTTTCTAAACAATGCAGTGTGCACTAGAGGAGTTAGATGTGAAAGTAGGTAACTTAAGTTTTGCCTGTCTAAAAAGTTAGGTTTTAGTGGAGAGTCACTATTTTTAAAACAGCAAGATAGATTGAAAGGGGTGGTCATGTTTGTATTCTGGTACTATGGAATACAGTAGGATGGCCAATAAATTTAAATAGTTGAAGGGGAGTGATTTCACAAAATGATAATTTTGTGCTTACTCACACAAGCCGCCAGTAAAATCAGAGAGGAAATGGTCAAATTAACATAAGGGAAAGGCAGCTAGAAAGACAGTGGTGTTTAAGAACACTACAGTAACCGGTTGGGAGGGTGGGGAAAAAAATTCTGCCTGACTCACAAGAGACAGAGCTGTAGTCTACTTTCAAGTTTTACTATGCAGTTAAAAGCAGAATACAAGTAAAACACACAGTAAATAAAACAAATCACAGTATTCAAAATAGAAAAAGGCAATAAAGTTATAAAACAAATAAAAAACAAACTAACCTTTCCCTCACAGCAAAGTGTAGCAGAGTCTGGGTGAGACTTTCTAGTAAAGCAAGTATTCCAATTCCTCTTTAAGTGATCTGTTATGTGATGATATGGTCAATTGCCAGCATAGCTAGCTGGAGTTTTGTAAAGAATGATATGGCCTTTGAATGTCAAATCGATTTATACTAGATGCTCGTTACAAATGTATTAGAACTATGTGTCATTTGTATATCAGACTGATTTGTACAGATTATTGTGCTGAAAATGTATTGGTGAGGTTTGCTTGTGTTAAAATGTATCAAGAATGCACCCTGCTGAAAATGTCCATGTATTATTGTACCTGCATGAAATGCATATGTTTTAACAGAGGTCACTGAGACAGCAAAGGTTAATTTTAAGCAAAATAAGGGAAATGTAAATAAGCTGTTAAACCATTAAAACGGCACCCCACAGTGCTAAATCAGACTGGAGATTGCTGGGACTGGGAAAGAGCCTTTGTTCATTAGCTCATTGAAAGGGGGGAGGCCCCAGGTATTGCCATAAACATTTGGATGTGTATTGTGGTCATCTGTGCTAAATTTCTGTCGCAGCTTCAAAGGGAAATATTGTGAGAACATAGAGACCAGATGAGGTAATTTTGCCAGCCCTCTTGGAAATTATTTTTTGGATATTAAAAAATAGAAATCTCATAGTATAGAGTATTCTTTTTTGAGAAGCCTGACTAGAAAGACCCTCACCCACAGTATTTTGCCTTGTAGTAACTTAACTAGGTAGGGAACAGTAAAATTCTTTTAGATTCAGTCAGGAATATAGTGAAGCTTAGTTTAGAGATTGTTCTTCTTTATTTGTATCAGTCTGTCCATCAATGTTAATTTCAATATTTTCCTGTGATTGAACTGCGGAGTTTACTGTAAATATATTTTCAATATTTTCCTGTTGTTTTATTTATTATTAAATATATTTAAAACTTTTATTGTGGTTGGTCCTTGTAGAAAGTATCTAACCTTTGAGAGTACTTATATTTATTTGGTGGCACTGTGTAGGCCATTCCAGAAGGCCTAGCTCTCTTGGTGAACTACTACCATTTGTGTTAGTATTAATATTACAGAATATAATTGGACACCCTTTGTTAAGGGCCTTAGAGAGCTGATTGGGGAGTGTCTGGTGGTGGTGGTAACTACCTTATAGTCTGGGCAGAAGGGGGCATAGCTAGAAAACCTGTGACAGTATTTCCCAGGGGTGTGTGAGTGTGTGCAAATCAAATCTCTCAGTGTGTGTGCATGTGTCAGGTACTTGGGGCAGGGACATGAAGCACTGGGTTTACAGATGGGGTGCTGGAGGACTTGGTTTGGATGCTCAGCTGAGGACCTAAACCTACAGCTGTACCAGTGGGGAGTCTTATTGGGGACCTGGAGAGAGACAGATATAGAGACATCCAGACCCCAAGCTGAGTATGTCCCTTGTGTGCTCTTAAGGGGAACTTGTACTTAATGCAGAGAGGTCTGCATCTGGAAATGTTGAGTGTATCCATTTGTATTTCAAGTGCAAGTCCCTCTCCAGTGTCAGTGGTGAGGATTCAGGCTCCTTGATTACTGGCCCAGCGTGGGGATGACACATATTGGTGGGCATCACATCTTATAATTTTCTTTAATCCCTTTTCCTACATTATACTGCCAATATAAATATTTTTTTTTATATTTAACCTTAGCAACTATCTGTCATTAAGACCAATTTTTATAAAATGTATTCTTCATAATTTCATTCCACCATAGCTGCATTATTAAACTTTTTCTTTCTTCATCACGTTTTTTCATTTATCCTTTTTATTCCTTGCCTATTTTTATATATTCCTTATTTTCCTTTATCTCTATCCATATTGCCAGATGATCCAAAAAATTTCCAGTTGGTTCTCCTTCCCCTATATTTAATCCTTCTGATATTATAAAATAATCAACTTCGGTCCTGTAAATACCTGTCTTTAAGTCCATGAATTTCTATTCTAGAGTACTAATTTGCCATATCTCATAAACTTTTTAACATTTTTCTTACACTATTTCCTTTCTTTTTACATTTTACTCTTAAATCACAATTAAACTGTCTTGTCACAATAATATTCATATTTATCACTACGTTATTTAAAATCTGGTAAAATAAGATGTTATGTAGTCCAATCTCGCCTACATTCTTACCCTTGGGTTCGGAGCCGAATCTTGGCAACGACTCGGCCATACTCTAGCTCGAGCTCGTGGCTAAGAGGTATCCCATGCTGCAACGTGTCTATCCCCGGATCTCATTTGCTGCTCATATAGCTCGGACGTGGTCTCATTCTTGGCCATGGCTAAGTATAATTTTTTGATTTATTTCTCAATATTGTAGCTCCAAAAGCTATTTTCATAGTTGGTGTGTGTATTGCTTCTGCTGGTTGTGTGGCCTGTTCTGTTGGCCCTTTGTTTCTTGGTAGCCCATTCCTTTTTGGTGTCTACGGGCCAAGCCCATTTCAGTTAGAGGCCCGTTTAACTTAGAGGACCTAGTCCTCCCTGTGGTTATCCCTTGGTCTCTAGGCCGTTTTCAGTTAGAGGCTCTAGTTTCCAGCGCTCTATCATTGGTTATTTTTGGTGAAGGTGTCCCTACTGTTTTTCCCTGTGCGTGTGTTTTTTTCTGTCAGCATGTCCAAGGATTCTAAAGAGCACAGGCCTTCGGGCTTTAAAAAGTGTGTGAAATGTAATAATAACATGTCATTGACTGATGGGCACTCAGTGTGTGTGTATTGCTTGGGGGCTATTCATCTCCAAGAATCCTGCTTGTTCTGCCACGCTTTCATTCCCCGTGTGCTGCAAGAGAGGAAGAACAAGCTTATTTTTAAAGGATTGCTGAAACCTTCCTTTAAAGAAGAGTTGGAGAGGTCTTCTAGTTCCAGATCCTCTCCTTCCAAACCGGACAAAAAAACAGACAAAAAATCCTCAAAGAAATGCTCTCTGGCTCCGTCAGTTTCCTTGGAGCTGCCAGAGAAAATCACCAGAACTATAGTTGCTTTTTCGGCTCCACTGCCTTCGGGGCTGACAGAAGGCAGCACATCTATTATGTCAACATCGGCCCCCAGTCTCTTGGAGCCAGTGATGGATCTTCCAGTTCGGAGCTGGTCTCCAGTTTTTCGACCGGTTTCTCCAACTCACAGGTCTCCCTCTGCAGGGAGATCCAGATCCCCAACCATATCCTCTAGGTCCTCTAGGACCCTTTCCGATGACTATGTCGATAGAGTGGTGAAGAAACTGCTCCAGTCATCGGTGCTGGCTAAATTGCTTTCGGCTCTGGCCCAGTCGGCTCTGGAGCCCATTATCCCTTCATCTTTGGCTGTTCCTCCTCCGAAACTTTCTTTGGAGCCAGAGCTGTTGCTTCCGTCAGATGCCGTGAGGTCTGTTCCAGTAGCTCCTTCTGGCATCTCGGCTCCGATCTCTGCTCCGACCCCGTCGGCTTTGTCTACGGGGTCCAGGATTCACAGTTTGGTGGGACCTGAGAGGGAAGTCTCGGATCGATCCTTGGGTCCTAGCCTTCCTCTCGGTGCTTCGGCTCGGGTGAGCATGGGCCCGACATTGGCTTCGGACCTCATCTCCTCAGTTCCAAGGGCTATTACTGTATCTTTCACGGTTAGTCGACCTTCGGAGCTGGGTGGATCAGCTTTCGAGGTCATGAGGAGTGTGCTGGCCAGGTTGTCAGCTGCATCTTATGGCACCAACACACTTCCCCCTCCAGCACCGATATCCATCTCAAATCACCCTCTATCCAGGCACAGCAGAGACCCAAGGCCTCAGGATACCTCCATGAGTTGTCCCCAACTTTCTGAGGCCTCCCCAGAGTTTTTTTTACCTGAGGAGCCCCCCAGAAAGAGAGTGTTCAAGAGGAAGCACATTGACTCCCAAGATGAGTCTCTCACATCTGACACCGACCTCGAGGAGTCAGAGGGGTCCCCCAAGTCGTCTTCTGACTATATCTCTCAGATATCCTGGAAATATTGAGACAGAGAGGCAACTGGCCCTCCAAAGCCCCTTCTGAGGAGGAGTCGGTGTTCCTGAAGGCCTTTGGTTCTCAACCCTCCGCCTCTTGGGTTTCTCACCCATTCAACGAGCTCCTGGACCTCATTTGTCGAAAGGTGTGGGAAACTCCAGACACTGTGGAACCGGTCCCTAGGAGACCCAACAAGTTTTTCTCCGCTCCCCCTGACAGAGAATTTCTTATGAAAGGCGTTCCAGTAGATGCCATGTTGGTGGCAGCAGCCACCAAGAAGGAACTTGCAGAAACTTCATCTACTGTCCGGGCTATGGACAGGTATGGGAAGCGTGTGTTCTCTTCAGCGGCTTTTACACTGCGGTCACTGAACTATTTGTCGCATTTTACATGGCTCCAGAGAGATGATCTAAAAGAGCTGGGAGATTCTCTGCAGGGTAACGTTTCTGATACTGTGGCTCAGAAGGTCAATGCTCAGATGTCTACCCTAAATTCTATTACCAATTCCTCCATGAGGCTGATTTTTTACACAGTCAACGGAGCGAGCAGGGCTGCGGGTTCCAGGGTCTCTCTTAGGAGACACTCCTGGATGTGCCTGTGCAACTTCGCAGCGGCTTTCAATTCTACGTTCACCAATGCCCCCTTATTTGGAACCAAGGTGAAGGACACTCTCACTAGGTGCAAGCAGGAAGGAAAAATCCTGTCTGCCGTGGGAGTCTGTTTTTCCATGCCTTCTAGACCTTACCCCAAGGGCCAGAAGGGTGGAAAAATGTGGTTCAGAAAGTCGCAGAGGTTTTTTCATGGCACATAGAGTTATTCCCTCTCCAGAGGCAGAGGAAGGGGTGGAAATTCAGGTAGACACCACCCTAGAGGCAGAGGAGGCCCGCGTAACCAGGGGGACCGCAATTCCTTTCGTGGTTCTCCCTACCAGCGCTCCTGAGGGGAGGCCCGACTGTGCATCTCTGGAGCCAGTCGGGGGTCACATTTCTCTATACCCAGAAGTCTGGCGAGACATCACCCAAGACAAGTGGATATTAGAGATAATTTCCAGAGGTTATCATATTCCCCTTCTTTCTTATCCCCCTCCAAACAAAAGAATCCCAGATGTTCCACCCAGTCAAAGGGATTCCGCAACTTTAGAAGTACAAAAGTTGCTGTCAAAGGGAGCCATCCAGCCTGTCCCCTCAGCCCAAGTAGGATTAGGAACTTACTCCAGATTCTTTTTGGTGCCGAAAAGAACAGGGGACCTGAGACCCATCTTGGATCTTAGCCATTTGAACCTTCATGTAGAGAAGTCCAAGTTCCATATGGTCACATTACAGTCAGTTCTTCCATGATTAGGGAAAGATGTGTGGATGTGCTCCATTGACTTCAAGGATGCTTACTACCATATCAAGATGGACAGGGCATCCAGAAGTCACTTACGCTTCTGGCTAGGAGCCAGTCATTTTTAGTTTTGCGCCCTGCCCTTTGGTCACACCACAGCCCCCAGGGTGTTCATCAAATGCATGGCAGTGGCAACGGCTAACTTGAGACGTCAGGGATTCCAAGTATTTCCGTATGTGGATGACTGGCTCCTGTCTGCCACCACCAGACATCTACTGCTACAGATCAGGTATCTGAACAAACTGGGAGGAACCAGGTCGTATCCCCTTTGCAGAGAGGCACTTCGAGTGTGACAGTGGGCAGTATCTTCCCGACACTTTCTAGTGGCAACGCACATACCGGGGAAGTCCAACATGAAAAGCACTTTTGCGTTCACAGTATTAAACTAATTTATTGTTTAATACAAAATAGTTTAACATATAGCTTTAAAAAAGAAGGTATTCAAAAGGAACGTAACCCAATTGATTAATTGACACGCTGTTTTTTTTTTTTTTTTTTTTTTTACATATAGAATGAAAAAACTGTTTGGTAACTGTTTGAAAAAGTTTGGCAGAGGCCAAACGAAAGCGCTTACGTATTGTGGATTGTACTGGTATGTTTTACTACAACGAATATTAAAAGCTTGAAATTTTCATCGTGGGTGGATTATTTCCGTGGTTCCAGCCCCATTGTGCTGTGCTTTTTGGTTTGGAAGTTTTTGGTTTTTCGTGATTTTCATGATTGCCGACAGGCTGAGCAGAGCTATTCTGATGCCTCACGAGTGGTCCCTGAATGAACAAGTGGCGGAGCAGATTTTCCGCAGATGGGGTCAGCCTTGCTGCGATCTATTTGCCAGCCCCCTCAATGCCAAATGCAGAAGCTACTTCACCCTTATCCCCCCGAAGGGGGAGGCACCCAGGGACGCTCTAGTTCACGATTGGCCCACTGGTCTTCTCTATGCCTTCCCGCCAGTCCCCCTGATAACGAAGGTTATTCAGAAAGCACAATCATTGGGAAGCAAGATGATACAGATTGCACCACACTGGCCTCCTCAGATTTGGTTTCCTTTTCTCCACCCTTATCTAATGGACAATCCGTGGATTCTGGACCCAGAGCCAGATCTGTTGACTCGTATGTCAGGGCAGTTCCATCCTTCCATTCAGACCCTCAAG
The DNA here is from genome assembly GCF_019279795.1 of Protopterus annectens. Taxonomy (NCBI): domain Eukaryota; kingdom Metazoa; phylum Chordata; order Ceratodontiformes; family Protopteridae; genus Protopterus; species Protopterus annectens. Next base: position 1,449,431,643 of record NC_056735.1, read on the forward strand.
TTAACAGCATGGCTGCTACAATTCTGTCCTAGTCAGGCTTCATGATTTTTCCCGGGAGGTGGTTCATATTCTGTCTTCTTCCCACAAGCCTTCTACTAGGAAGATTTATTCCAGTAAGTGGAAGAGATTCTTCATTTGGGCTCATGAAAGGCAGAGTGATCCCTGTACAGCTCCTATTTCATCAGTTTTAGAATTTCTTTCTCAACTGTTCATCCAGGGATCAGCTGCGGCAACTATCAGAGTGCAGTTGGCAGCCATTTCTACTTTTCATGTTGCTAATGAACCCAATCTAATGGTGCACAGACTTTGTAGGGCTTTTCTGAAAGGGACTATGCTGCTTTGACCTCCAGTCTTTGATCCTGTAATGCCATGGGACCTCAATTTTGTGTTACAGTGGCTTACCTCATCTCCTTTTGAGACCGCAGCAACTTATGACATTCAATTTTTGTCTTGGAAGACGATCTTTTTGATAGCCATCACTTCAGCTAGGCAGGTCTCTGAACTCCACGCTTTATCGGTTTGGCCCCCTTACTTGGTATTTCACAAGGATAGGGTTTCTCTAAGACCTAATCCTTCCTTTATGCCTAAGATTGCTTCGGTTGTCAACCTCAACCAGTCCATTGAGCTGCCTGTATTTTTCCCTGAATTCTCTAACAGGGCAGAATTTAAGTTTCATCAGCTAGATGTTCACAGACAATTGCATTTCTATTTACATAGAACTAAAGATATTTGGAAATCAGATCAACTCTTTGTCTCATTCTCAGATAATAGACTTGAGGCTCCATTTTCTAAAGTAACTCTGTCCAGATGGATTTCTAGTTGCAGTTCCTTCATTTATACTTCAAATGGCAAGGAGAATTACCCTTTAAAGTGAAGGCTCATTCTACACGATCGGTGTCTACCTCTACTGCTTTTCAGGCTAGGATGTCTATGGATAATATTTGTGCTGCAGCCACATGGGCATCGCCTCACACCTTTATTGGTCACTACAAATTGGATCTGATATCTAGAGGCAGATCTTTCTTTGGTTCCACAGTCCTCAGGAGTATTTTCCAGTGAGCCACCCAAGGTTTAGGTGCTAGGGATGCTGTCCCAAGGGTAAGAATGTAGGCGAGATTGGACTACTTAACATCAAGAAGTTATGTACTCACCATAACGTTCGATGTATGTAGTCCATCTCGCCTCACATTCTTACTAACCTACCCCCTCCTGGAGGACCTAGAGGTTTAGACTCTGTTTTCAGCACTCCTTTTTGATTAGTTGGGTTGGTTCTTCCTCTCAGCGTGTTGGTGTGTCTGTATGTGATCTTGCAGCAAACGAGATCTGGGGATAGGCACGTTGCAGCATGGGGGATACCTCTTGGCCACGAGCCAATTGAAGACTTTGAGCTAGAGTATGGCCGAGTCGGACCCGAGGTTCGGCTCTGAACCCAAGGGTAAGAATGTGAGGCGAGATGGACTACATACATCGAAAGTTATGGTTATCTTTCTTTACGTACTCATATATTGCTATAATAATAAGCTATCCTACACTTGTTTCCCACCTTTCTGAAGCTAGTATAGTCCAGTTTTCTGAGTCTGCTGAATTCAGGACTGTTTTGTAGTTCCTGTGTTGGCCCAGACCTTACTTGGACAGAAGGAAGTTTCTCTGTTCACCAGTGAAGAGTGGGGAGCTTTGAGCAGCCTATCTGTCCCTGGAGGAGTGGTTTTCAGCACAGAATTTGTAGCTTATTGGCCATTTTGGGCTAAATTCTTTCCCTTTTATCTTTCTGCTATAAAAACTCGCTTTTGCATGTTTTTTGCACTTGTATCAGCTCAGCAAGAACCTGCCCAGGTGATCTGCAAAGTCCTATAGCAGCAGAAGGAGAAAAGAGAGTCTTTAGTTTGATTTAAGTACTTTTTTGGCTTGTTTCTTATTAGAAATTGCTAATTATGTCTAAATGCTTGGTTTCTAGTGATTATTTGATACAAAAAAGCCTTTTACAACTGTTTAATTGTACTTCTTTACTGTTTTACATTTTAAACTTATTTTTAGAGCATTTAAACTGTTTTAACTGTTGTAGGCTACACACTCAAGTGTGATAGCCGTTTTTCTGTGTTTTAAAGTGATTAATTTGCCTTAACTGCCTTAAACTCTATATATAAAAAAAAAAAAAAAGCTATCCTATACTTGTTTCCCGCCTTTCTGAAGCTAGTATAGTCCAGTTTTCAAAGTTTGTTGAATCCAGGACTGTTATGTAGCTCCTGTGTTGGCCCAGACCTTACTTGGATAGAAGGAAGTTTCTCTGTTCACTGGTGAGAGTGGGGAGCTTTGAGCAGCCTATCTGTCCCTGGAGGAGTGGTTTTCAGCTCAGAATTTGTAGTTTATTGGCCATTTTGGGATAATTTCTATTCCTTTTATCTTCCTGCTACAAAAACTCACTTTTGCCCGGTTTTGCGCAGCACCAGTTAACTGGGGTAAACCATCCCCGGCTCCACAAAGTCTGCTCTTCAGTTTTTCCCTTAGAACGTCTTAGTCTTTCAGCACTCAAACCCACACCTTTCAGCCCAGCACTTGTTCTAAACCTACTGCGGTACTAGATAAACCCCCAGTACTCCACCTCCACATCTGCCAAGAAGGAAAGAGTCTTCTTACTTCCCTACTTATTCAGGCATGTCCATGAGACAGCTCTTGTACTCTCCAGCCTATCTGATGAGCCTGGGCATCTTGAGGCAGTGCTACAATTGCCTCATGTACACAGACAACCCTCTCCTCCTACCACCAAACACTAACACATGTGAGAGATGCACTTATACAGCCAAGCTAGAGACAAAGCTCTCTCCAACCAAGATTGAACATTCAGTCCAGAGGAGAAAGTAACCACTCACAACACCCAGCTCCCTACACATAGACCAACTAAGCCAACACCTCCAAAACCCACACATAATAACACCAAGACATATACGGAGGCTCTGATTAAAAATCTAAATCTGCCTAAGCAACAGAGACCTCCAAAGCAGACACACAAGCAACCTCCTCCCACCAACACACCCCAAACAGCACAAAGCCCACAAACTCAGTATGCCACACAACCACGGCCCATAAGGTAAGACAACATACCCAACACACTAGTGATAGGTGAGACTATAGTCAGGCACACCAAAGTCCCACTCACTAGACTAGACAAAGAGAAGGTTACTGTCAGCTGCTTGTCGGGTGTCAGAATCACTCAGGTCACTACAAGGCAAGTACAAATATGACTCTGTCATAGTCCATGTTGGTGTAAATGACCTGAGACGTACCTCCCTGGACTACATGAAAAGAGACATGGAAGAGCTCTTCGATCTTGGAGCCAAGGCAGGTATGACCCTAGCCCTGAGTAACATCCTGCCTTCACCAAAAATGATACCACAGTACAAGGATAAGATTATCAACTTCAACAGTTGACTAAGCTTCTGGTGTCATTCAAAGGGGATCCAGTATCTGTCTGCTTGGGATGACATGCTTGACAGGCCACGATGCTTTGTCAAAGATGGCCTGCACCTGTCACAACTGGGATTCAGAATATTGGCCAAGGCTCTTGCCACCCCTGTAGTGCCTTTTTTAGGCAAGACTCAAAAAACAAACCTGCCACCATAAGAACTACAGTAAACAAAAAACTGAGGGCAATGTTACTCAACGCTAAGAGACTAAACCTCAAAATGCACTCACTCGAGGCACTCCTCAAAATGGAGAATATCGATATCTGTGCAGTGACTGAGACCTGGTTCAAGGCTCCCGAGTGCACCCCAGAACTACCAGGCTATAATTCATACCACATGTTTCGGCCACAAAACCTGGAGCAAAACACGAAGGGCAGAGTTGTGTCCATATTCATCAAGGACATCCACACCTCCAGGCTAGTTGCAAAGTATGATGCCTCTGAAATCATCCAAGTGCAGCTAACCTAGGGCAAAAATGCATTCCAAATTGTAGCTTGTTATAGATCCCCCACCATGACCCAGGATGCTCACTCCTCGTTCATGGGGACATTGGAAAAAATGACAGTCCAACCAAATACCATAATAATGGGCGATTTCAACTATCCCAACATAAACTGGGAAAACTACTCTTGTAATAACCCCCTTGCTCAACGATTCCTGGAGTTCATAAATTCTAACGCCCTGGATCAACTTGTCAACACCCCCACCATGGGTAACAATATTCTGGATCTGGTCATTATCAACATGGGTGACTGGTGCTCAGTGCCCGAGATCAACTCTTTGCTTGTCAGATCAGACCATAAACTAATCACCATAGATATCCACATCCCGACCCCACCCCCACACAAGGAAACCATTGTAAAAACCTTTTCTGAAGCAAACTTCACGCTCCTCAAGAATGAGTTGACTAACTTTGCGGCGTCCCTGCAGATGGATAACACAGTCAATACAGTCATGACTGTGGAATCCTACGGAGATGCACTCTACAAGCACCTGCATGAGTGCATGGATCGTGCTATCCCCAATAAAACCAAGATGCTATCCTCCAAAAAAAGGAAGCCGATCTGGTGGTCCCCTGCCATTAACAAACTTTACAACAGAAGGAAGAAACTTTTGCAAAAGAGAGTAAAAACCCAGGTATGGAGGAACTCACTGACAAGCCTCAGTAAGAAACTAAGGTCTCTCATAAAATCCTCCAAAGCTAACTTCGAAAGAAAAATTGCCACGGATTCCAAAGACAACCACAAGGCATTCTTTAGCTATGTCAAGAATCTCCATGGCAACACCCAGATCTGCACCGAGCTACAACAGAACAGCACAAAATATACAGAGCCAACTGATATTGCCAACATATTGGCAGGTAGGTTCATTGCAAACTTTACTCCCCCCTCACCCCCAAAGGGCCTGTAACTATACCAGATGGTTGTAAAGCCCCAGAAATCACAAACACACAGGTAAAAATGGCACTCTCTAAAGCCAAAAACACAGCATCCATGGGACTGGACAACATCCCAGGCTGCATCTTACAGAAACTTCAAAATGAACTAGCACCCCACCTAAAATCCATGTTCAGCCACAGCCTCACCTCAGGCTATGTACCCACAGAATGGCGCACAGCAATTATTATCCCACTCCACAAAGGAGGAACCACCACAGATCCCGGGAACTATAGACCTATTAGCCTGACGAGCCTGGTCTGCAAGGCCATGGAACGTATCATCATGGAACTCATAAACAAAGATATAGGTAACCTCCAAACTCTGGATGCTACCCAATTCGGATTTGTAAATGGTAGGTCATGTCCCCTAAACCTGGTAGACTTCTTTGAAACAGTTACTAAGGCCATAGATGAGGGCAAGGTGGTCCACACAGCCTACCTGGACCTCGCTAAAGCCTTTGACACTATTCCTCATTCAGGAATCATTGATAAACTCACCAACCTTAACATAAACCATTATGTCATGGCTCATGGACAGAACCCACACAGTAAGAGTTGCTGACTCCAGATCCGACTCCAAACCAGTGACAAGTGGAGTACCCCAGGGTTCAGTCTTGGGACCCCTGCTGTTCAGTATATACTTTTCTGAAGTGCAAGCGAACACCGACGGTCTATGGCTAACCAAGTTCGCAGATTACTGCAAACTGGGTGCCATTATCGATTCCCCTGCCGACATAGACAATCCTGCAAAAGGGCCTCACTGAAACGGACACCTGATGTCAAAATCATGGCCTCAAACTAAATGCCAAAAAATGCATTGTTATCCCCTTTGGCAAAAACAAGGTACCCATGAATTACCAAATGGGAGAAGTTCACTTAACACAGAAAGTGTGATGAGAACTTGGGAGCCAAGTGGATAGTAACCTCTCATTCAATAACCACATTGCCAGAGTGGTCTGAAAAATCTTTCCACATGGCCCACTTAATCACAAAAGAGTTTGCATCTAGAAATAAAGAAGTCATCGTTCCCCCCTACTCATCACTTATTAGACCCCTCATTGAATACAATGCCCCGTTTGGGATGTACCTCACAAGACACCTACAACAACTTGAGAGGCCCCAAAAGTACCTCACCAAGAGGATCTCTGGCCTCAAACTATTGCCCTATGCTGACCAACTCAAGAAACAAACTGAAAGCCTTCGCCCAGGCAGCAGGTGCAGAGGCCCAAACAAGCAAACTGACTCGATCAAAAAACGGCCAGCACCAAATGGGGAAAAAAATCTCTTAATGACAGACAGACCGGTTTCGGCCCCAAGAGACTTTTTCAATGTCAAAGAACAAGTGAATGAAAATTCAACCCTCTTTTAAGTCATTAGAGCACCACCAAATGGCCAATAGATGACAAATCATAAATAATTAATTAAATCAGTATAGAACAAATTTAAAACAAAAATGCGCACCACCAATATTAACTAAACATGTCACAACAAATATATATGCAAAAGCAAAATTGATGCATGAAATATGAAAAGTACATATGGAAAATAGCATACATATATATATATATATATATATATATATATATATATATATATATATATATATACATATATGCAAAGTTGATGCATAGAACATGAAAAAACATATTCTACAAATATTCATTTAAGCCTGGAGAAAAAAATCACCAAGCCTAATTATCCAACCTATTTCTTGTTAGTATCTCATGTCATTTAGTTTAAATAAATTTATGTCTACTTACTTCATCAATAATAAAATAAAAATAATGTACATACAAAAGCAAACTTGATGCATGAAATGTGAAAAATTCATAAGGAAAAACGGCATATTTACATACATATGCAAAACTGATGCATAGAATATGAAAAATATATTTTACAGATGTTCATTTAGACCTGGAGGAAAAAGTCCACCAAGCCTAATTATCCAACCTTTTTCTTTTCTAGTTAGTATCTCATGCCATTTTGTCTTAATAAACTTATATCCACTTACTTTATCAATAATTGTGAAATGGAAACAAGCAGTACTATGTACAAGGGAATGTTTATATACAGCATTAGTAATAACTCTATTTCTCATATTACTGAGGTGTTCTGATATACATAACTTCATTGGTCTGGACGTCTGTCCAATATAAAACGCAGAGCAATTACAAGAGGCCAAATACACCACCCAATCACTGCTACAGCTGGGCAACACTTTAATTTGATAGACCTTTGGTGTATTTTTGCTGCTAAACTCCTTGGTTTTAACTACAAGTTTGCAAAAACTGCAGTGACCACAAGGGATACACCCCATTGGGGTAGTACCATCCAGAGTACGTTGGGATTTGGTATTGGGTAAAGAGATCAGTTTGTAAAAACTAAAATGACCTCCCAAAGTGATCCCTCTCTGGAAGGAAAATGCACACCTATCACCCAAAATTTGTTCAAGATATTCATCTGCTAGTAAAATTCCCGTTGTCACTGTACAAAGGCAATTAAACGTAGGGTATTCCTACCAAAAGTAGTTGTAAACCTAATCTTTCTGAAAACACCAGGCTTTGGTTGGTTATACGTCAACAACTCATGTCTCGGCATTTGGTCAACCTGATTCTTAATAGAACATAAGTGAGTATGGGAATAAATGCGTCGAATACGCATGTACTGAGATTTTGGAATGTTTCTAATGGGACATGGTGCTTTATATCGTGGCATAAGGATTATATGATTATTACAGACATTTTGGATCCGATAACTAGTGTTTGAACAGTTGGGTGCTGAGTGTGGGTACATTGAAGATTCAAGAACAGTATTTTTCTGCTACTTGTATATTTCATCGTATGGAGGACCAGGACTATAAGGACATTGTTATTGGTAAAGGCCTTTTTCTAATTGGGAAGCCATTTTGTTTTTTATATTGAGTTATGGGCCACACTGTTCCATCAATAATTTATTTGGGCTTTATATATATCGTGGACATCGCATTTCATTTATATTTATATGCAGCTTATGTGTTTTGCATTACTGAGCTTTTTCACTTTGTGGATATATTACTCGATGTATTTCTAATATCGGGCAGCCTTTGTGACTCTTCTTATTGGGATGTAAGCTTTTGTGTACACATATTTCTGTTATTTTCGGATCCCATAAAGCAATAGTACCCATAGTACTGCTTGTTTCTGTTTCACTATTATTGATGAAATAAGTAGATATAAGTTTATTAAAACCAAATGGCATGAGATACTTACTAGAAAAGAAAAAGGTTGGATAATTAGGCCCGGTGGTATTTTTTCTGCAAGTCTAAATGAACATCTGTAAAATATATTTTTCATATTCTATGCATCAATTTTGCATATGTATGTAAATATGCTGTATTTCCTTATGAATTTTTTGCATTTAAGTATAGTTGCCAGTACAGTTCCCTTTTTTCCAGCTGTAAAAGTCAGGGCCCCTTCTTATATTACAACAAACTTTTTCCAATATTGTGAATGTAAACTCATGCCCCAAATTTTCTTGAATCTATTTAAAACAGCGCTTTTGTTTTCTTTTTCTTTTTAATTTCATATGGATGTTCATAAATCCTATCTTTCAGTTTATGCTTAGTCTTTCCTGTATAGAATCCGGGGCATGTTTGGCATACTGCTGCATACACAACACCTGTGTCACAGTTAAATTTCTCTTGTACATTAAACGTTTGTGCATTAATAACAAAACTTTCACCTGTTTTTATAAATTTCCAATAATTACAATGCCCACATTTATTCATCGTTGGGTTCCTACTGGGTATGTTTGCTTTCTTTTTCTCAAAGATTTTTTTCATACTAGTACCTTTCCTATATACTATTAGTGGTTTGTCCCCCATTTTTTTCTTTCACCAAAATATCTTCCTTTATTGTATTCCAGTTTTGTTTAGTATCCACCTTATAATTCCACTGTCTATGGTGAAAGTAGTGATAAAAATGTTTCTATACATATGATGTCTATGAGTTACATGCCGATCCATCATACTAGTCTCCTCATAGGTTGTGCTATTTAAGATAGGGGCAAAATGGTTATTATCCCTTTTTTTAATAGCCTCAAACATTAAGTTGTTCAACATTGTTTCACTGTTTGCTAATATACTAATGATCTAGTGGGAACATAATTTTTGTTAATGATCACATGGACTCTTGCAATTTTATATAAAGTACCTGATTGATATCTTTTTGGTTTAGTGAGACAGCAGAGAAAAAAATAATACTGTTTCTGGAATACATTAATCAGAGTACTGACCTCCTCAAGTTTGCACGTGAAATAGGGGATGATAAAATAGCTTACTTAGATATATGGCTGGAGAAAGACAAACCAAACTGGAGGAACATCTCATGAATTTTCAGAAAGCCAACTTATTCTAACATTTCACTAGTGTTCTTCCTATGACACAAAAAAGAGCTGCAGCAGAGAGTCAATTTGTACATTCAGCTCGTATGACTATACTGGAATCACACTTCATGGATTAATGTCCTATACCGAAGGAAATGTTTAGTAAGAGAGGGTCCCTAGAAACAATGTTGAACAACTTATTTATTTATTTATTTTACATTTATTAACTGGGTAGAGTCCGGCTGGTCAAGTAGCCTGTTTTCAGCAGAGACCTGGGGCGAAAAGCTCCACAACAATAGTACAAAAGGATTACAAACATTTTTAAAATATTTATAAACAATATACAAAAAGTTTTACAGGTGGCAATAATCACAATTTACAAAAAGGGGAATGTAAAACAGAAAACATTACATTTCCTAAGCCTTACTACAGACAGTAATATGAAACTCATTAGATATATAACTAAAAAGCATTGTGGTATTTTCGTTTGGTAGAAGTAAGACAAGAAGATAGCAGAATAGAAAACATTTGATTGAAGGCATGAGAAACTATCCAGGAGTATAACAGGAGCATAACCATTGTTGAGTAAGGTATTCCTTTAGGAGTTTTTTGACGCTATGATGATTAATGCTTGAGGTTATTAACAAAAGGGATAATAACCATTTTGCACCTATCTTAAAGAATAAAAAACATGAGGAGACCGCTATGATGGATCGGTATCATAGACGTCATATGTATAGAAACACTTTTATCGCTACTTTCACCATGGACAATGAGATTATAAGATGGATACTAAACAAAAACTGGAATATAATAAAGGAATATATTTTAGGAAAGAAAAAAATGGGGGACAAACCACTGATGGTACATAGGAAAGGTACTAGTATGAAAAACATCTTTGAGAAAGCAAACATACCCAGTAGGAACCCAAGGATGAATAAATGTGGGCATTGTAATTATTGGAAATTTATAAAAAACAGGTGAAAGTTTTGTTATTAATGCACAAACGTTTAACGTACAAGGGAAATTTAATTGTGACAGCACAGGTGTTGTGTATGCAGCAGTATGCCAAACATGCCCCGGATTCTATACAGGAAAGACTAAGCGTAAACTGAAAGATAGGATTTATGAACATCCATATGAAATTAAAAAGAAAAAGAAAACAAAAGCTGTGTTTAAACAGATACAAGAAAATCTGGAGCATGAGTTTACATTCACAATATTGGAAAAAGTGTGTTGTAATATAAGAGGGGGCCCTGGCCACTACAGCTAGAAAAAAACAGAACTTTACTGGCAACTGTACTTAAATGCAGTAAGCTGGCCAGAACCGAATGAACATACTTCAGTAGCGTGTTTATTAAAGATAAAAGATTGCTCATGATAAACCATGCTTTAGTTTGTTGAATGAAACATAAGGACAATGCATTTTTAAGCACTATTTGAATTTTTATAGATATTTTTAAGGAATTCTTATATCTCTTAAGTAATGTGAAGTATTTCATGCTGCAAAGGCAGAATGGCTGTTTAAATCTTTGACATTTTTTAATCTGACATTGAAGCTGGTCAGTTATGTGACTTAATGGTTGTATTTAAGGAGGAACTTTTAAATTTTGTACTACCTGGTGAAGTCTTTTTATCTTAAGACAAAAGCACTTATCTCATAAATAAGAGTTTGTAATAGAGGTTTGTAGGGGCATCTGAGTAGCTCACAGTGCTCTGTTCTTCATAGTTTTATCAGTTTGTTTGGTGGTAGAGTTGCCTTCTAAGGTTTTCAAGGCGGATATCCCTTTGAAAAAGAAACAAGAAACAAAAAACAAAACATGTTTCTCCTGCTCCTAAGGACCTTCAGAGTGAATGGCAGAATTTCATTCAAGGTTTGTTTAATGCTCTTATGGCTTTGAAGCCTCCTCAAGGGGTTTCTGCCCCTTGTCCACCTTTGTCCTGTGTTCCCCTTAAAAATGCCTATGGAACAGGATTCCTCTGAGGAGGAGGGGATTCAGATGAGAAATCTCTTGCTTATTCTTCCAAGAGTCCTTCTCCCTTAGACTATGGTTCTGAAGAACAGGAGTCCACTAGTCCCGACACTTCTTTTGAAGATATTTCCTTTGGGGACACAATTTCCAGAATGATGGAATTTTTAAATGGGATTGTGCCCAGGGGTTCGGAAAAGGTATTACAAGCTTTTACAAATGGACTCTCCTAGACCTTCTCCCTTTCCTCCTATTTTGGCTGCCTTCTTGGATGCCTTTTGTAATGTGTCTCAGGCTCCAGACTTCCAGCCCCCTGCCCCTCCAAAAAAACTGATAGGTTTTTATAGGGTGCCTTATGATTGCAAATTTCTCTATAAATGTCCTGCTGACCCCTTTGTGGTGTCTGTGGCATCTGACAGTCCATCTCGGTTACTACCTTTTATGACGTTACTTCTTTCGATAAAGACAGCAGAACTATGGAAAGGCTGGGTAAGAAGGTTTATACCTCGGCTACCAGTGCTTTTAGGGCTGTCAATTATCAGACCCATATATCAAGATATATTTTGGCTTTTCTTTGTCAGGTTATTTCTGACCTTCCTGATTCTGAGGGAAAGACTTCTTCTCAGGTGGCTCGCCATTCTATTAAGTGCAGTTATGATGCAGCAGATGCTTCTTTTAGAGTTGCTGGATTTGGTTCTGTGATGAAGGGGTATTCCTGGCTTTGGCATCAGCCTTTGCCTGATGATATTAAGGCTATGCTGATGGATGCTCCTCTGGATAACAAACACTTATTTGGTGCACCTGCTGCTGATTTGTTTAAGTCTCAACACGATAAGGGCAAGGCTTTACAGGAACTGAAATACGATTTTGTCTTTCCTGCACATACATTTCAAAGGAATTACCCTAATAAGCTTTTCCTTGTTCGTATGCAGTTTTGCTCTCCTCCCAAGGGTAAAAAAATGGTGGGAAATGGACTCCTCCTGCTAAAGCTACCCAGACTCCTTTGACACAGACATCTCCTTCTCCTGACAAACCAGGTGCTGTCTCACTACCCTGCTCTTCACAGCCACATTCCTCTTTTTCTTCATCTTCCACTATCCCTTCAAGTTTGGTTACAGATTACTCAGGATTCCTGATTTCTGTCCAGTATCTGCTTAGGGCACTACATGGTCTGGAAATCTTTTTCCCCTTTCATGGTTATTCCTCAGCCCACACTGGAACAGTTGGCATTTTTTCCTGAGGTGCTTCAGGATCTTTCGACTCTGTGAACTATTCAGGAAGTGCCAGTTTCTCAAAGGGTGAAGGGGTTTTACTCCAGAATGCTCTTGGTCCCCAGGAAAGAAAGCACTTGGGGACCCATTCTGGATCTCTCTTACCTAAACGCCTTTCTGAAGGTCCCTTCATTTCGGATGTTGTCCCTTCAGTCTTTGTTCCCTTTGTTGCTTCCTCAGGCTTTTCTAGTCTCTTTGGACCTCAAGGATGCTTATCTTCATATCCCTGTTCATCCCCTTGTCTGAAAGCTTTTCTGTTTCTCGGTTTCTTCCTGGTATTTTCAATTCTCTGCTTTGGCCTTTGGCCCCAAGGGTATTCACCAAAATGCTTTGCTCCTTTGATTGCTTTTTGCAGGCTAAGGGGGATACAGGTCTTTCCCTACTTAGACAATCTCCTTTTTCAGGTATCCTCTCGAGAGATTCTACTGCAGCACATTCACTTTGCCATTTCTGCCTTGCAAAGCCTGGGGTTCACTATAAATTTCCAAAAGTTCTGACTCCTTCATAGGATCATGTGTTTCTTGGGTGCAGGATCCAGACTGTTCCATTGCTGGTATCCCTGCCTCATCCCAAGGCCTTAACTCTCATTTCTTTCATTCAATCCCTTCTCTGGCCTCAGTCACAGCCAGGGAGTTTCTGAGAGCTCTAGATTTTATGGTCTTCACCATTCCTATGCCCCTTTTGCCAAACTCCACATGAGAAAACTTCAGTGGTTTCTAAAGTCAGTTTGTTTTCAGCATTCTCGTCCCCTTCACTTCTTAGTTCCTCTTCTTCCATGCCTCAAGCCATAATTTCAGTGGTGGATTCAGCAGTTGGCTGTCAGTCCAGGGCTCCCTTTTCAACCCCTTCTTCGCATCTAAGACAGAAAAAACAGTGACATTTGGTATAAGAGCAGTGACTTCTTTGACTGTATGCATTCAATGATGAAGTCTTTTCAGTGCTTTGCTCAAATCTCATGGATCAATACATATTCTGACATCATCTGAGCTTTTCTTATGAGCAACGACCATGGAGGATACCCATTCATTTGGTTCTTTTAACTGGACAAATTACACCTTGCTGCACCATTTTATCTAGCTTAGCTTTGACTATGTTCTGCATAGCTACTGGAACTTTCTGGGCTAGTCTGACAACTGGGCTAACTTCTGGGTCTAACTTAATGGAGTACACAACTGGGAATTTGCCTAGTTTGTCTTCAAAAAGATCAGCACAGGTAGATAAAATAGACTGGGCAAAATTAGAACAGTGGTCTTTGAAGCTAACATGATGGACTTCATTATTAAATGAAAGCAGTTCCATTTTCAGGCTGTCTCTGAGGCCTAATGATGACAGTATGTGCCTTTTAATTACGTAAAATTGCAAGTCATAGCTGATCCCAGAAGAGTAACATAAAAGCACTACTGAACCTTCAGTCTGAATTTCTTCACCACCATAAGCAACAAGCTTTGCACACTTTGCCAAATCAAGCTTCTCACTAGCACATACTCTAGCAAATGTTTCCGCTGACATAACATTGCACTTTGAGCCTGTGCCAACTTTGAGCTCTATGGGTTTCCCATTTATCCAAAATGTACAAAATACTTCATTCTTTGCCCATAAATCTACTGCACTGAATGTTTCATTAAGCATAGACACACCATCAACATAAAAATTAGGGTCACAGCTTTTTAATTGATCAACTTATCTCTTTGTATGTTTTCTTTTAATAAAAGAATGGCCCTTGTTTGATTTGAAAGATCTTTTGAAATGATTCCACTTATTGCATTTGTGGCATTGCTGACAAAAAGCTAAGCACTTTTCTCTTTTGGGTTCATGATTTGCAGCATAATTACGACAATTGACTATGAAAGTGAGTGAGGGAACATGCTTTGAGTTTGTTGACTCACTCTTGTGTTTCACTGAGACTGTGCACCCTCTGGAATTTGCTAGAAAGCTACGGGGTTTCTCACTGACTATTGCAGGACGTGCACCAGTCACCATGTGCTTGGGCATGTTTCTTTTAACCACGTGCTGCATACTATCAGCATGAGTACTAGAAGATACTAGAAGCATGCATTTCTCATTTGTAAGCATATTTATGTGTTTTTCCTGTTAGCTCATATATCTAACTAATCTCAATGGCCTTATTCAAAGTTAAATCACTGTCACAAAGCAAAAGCTTTCTCACAGCATCATCTTTAATACCACACACAAGTCTGTCCTTTATCAACTCATCCCTTAAATCACCAAATCTGCACATTTTAGCCTTGTTTCTCAAGTCAGTTATATATGCTGCAACATTTCCCCAGGCTTTTGTTCTCTTGTGTAAAATAAGTGCCTTTATATTGTAATATTAGTTTAAGGGTTGCACATTTCTCTAAATTTACATTTTAAGCATTCAGATGGTACCATTATATGATGGTTTTCCCCTCTGCTGCAAATACAGCAGATGCATACACAAATAAAAGTTCTCTTTCTGTGGCTTCTGAACCAGCTAAATTAAGCAGAATAAATGCCTATGTACGGTCATCTTTATCATAAAATACAGCTTGTATGAAAATATCATAGCCTTGCTCAGACACTCTCAAATTTTCTGCAATATTATTATCAAAGACAAGTGGAGCTGGTCTACAAAATCCTTCAGCCATGCCAACAAAGTTTGCCCAAATACACTGAAAAAATGACCCTTGTAATTATATATGAGCATGCACACACAACCAGTACTTGTAATAACATTCAAATGCACAATAAGCTCTCTGAAATTTGTGAAATATGCTTTGAAATGGATGTATTTTGCAAAACAGCTGTACTGTAACACTGCACAGTCATGCTATTAAAATATTTTGTCAATATGTATTTGCTTATTGCATTTGTTAACCAAGAAAGTCCACTGGGCCTGAAATGAGCCCATTTTCAGTGAAGGCCCGGGGAGAAAAGCTCCACAAAGTTACTTACAAAGAAAATACAATCACATAAACAGAAAAAAAAATCATACACTACAATTACAATGCATGAAACTGGTAACAGAAGCAACAGTACAAAAAAATACAATCTTTGACATAAAGAAGTAATGCATGGCATAGATTTCAGTGAAGATGTTAGTGAATGATAATTACAATGGTGCATAGAGTATATTCCAGTTCAATATGTCGCAGTTTCAGACATTTCATTTACTAAGAAATTCGTTTAGAGCGTTCTGAGTGCTTTGTTTTATATTTTGCAAATAAATAATTTAAGTAAGCTTTGATACCTGAAATACGTTTCTGACCTTTCTTTGCAAATTAAACGTGTAGTGAGGATGATCCACCCCTCTATATTCTTCCACCTTTAACGGAGTGCCTTCACGGTCTGGAATCGGGATTTCTGGATCCCATTCTGACACCATGTCACTCATCTTGTTTCTCATTAAAGACAAATAGGTGGGATAGTTAATTTATATGCTTTATTACATAGAAACACATCAGGATGGATAGCAGCAGTACAAAAATATAAATTAACTGATTGAGTATTCTTAAGAAGGATATTTCTTCCAAAGCATTTAATATCCATCGCAGACTCTCTCATCTTAGAAGGAAGTGCTGGTATAAAAGATAGACCTTTATCAAGTAGTTGTTTCTGGGCTTCACTTAAAGTATGTCCGGGTACGTTAATAATTAAGGATTCATGAGCTTTATTGTCTGCCGAAAAGATCCTCCTCTTTCTGCTTCTTCTTATTGAACAGTCCCTTCTGTAAGCTGAATCTTTTTTCATTAAGACCAGTAACACCAGAAAAAAAGTGCTCTTACTAGAATTTTTAGGTCTAGCTCTTGTATTATTGTCACTTACATTAGTATGTGTATTTTAATATCTAATTCGTGAATTTTAGAGCTCAAATTGGTCTTATGAATGACTGTGCTTTCTTTAGGTAGATCAGTATGGGAAGTATCCTCTTTTGTTCGCTCATTCTCATGACTTCTCCTAATTGTAAGTGCTTCAGAAATGCTGCCATGATGGTGGTGGGCATGTCCTTGCTCAGATGCAATAGTGTCAGCATTTCTCACATTTTGTTTCTGTACAGAGTCAGTAGATCTCAGCCATTCAAAAATATTATCATCCATAAAAACTTTGTAGTCTCTAGCTAGCTTTTTAGTTTTAATACCTAGTAACTTGCTGTCGTAAATGGACAGTATCTGCTGTAATCCTTCAATTCTGAGAAGGAAGGCTTCAGTTAAAGCTGAATTTTCAAGTTTCATTTGCTTTTGTTCAATAAAAGCTGCAGTCTCTTCTTCGAGAGGCTGAAAATACTCGAGTCCGATGGAGCGGAAACTGGTTTCTGGATTAATCTCTTGCCACTTTCCCAAAAGCTCACAATATATATTGCTGTAAATTGGCATACATTTAACTCTTAAACCCTGAGGTACTCTCTCGTGATGTAGGCAGGCTTCCCATTAAAGTGGCAGAAACTAAGAAGATGAGATCCTAACCTCACAGTTTTTTTAAGATATCAGAGCACTTCTCAATTATTTAAGTGCAGGTGTCTGTTATATTCTAGAAGATCTGAGGAAGGCATCAAGGTGAAAGCGCTTATCTTAGAGTTCTTATACATATATTTTTTATCTAGTTTTATGTGTGATTTTTTTATGAGTTTTATATTTGCAATTAAAGTTTACATTTGATTTTAGTTGTATATCATCCTCTCCGTGGTTGCAGTTTTTGATTTTACATTTGTTTGATTTTGTATCTTAATCAAGCTGCATTCAGCCATTTCTGGTGTGCTTTGCCATATATACAGTATTTGAGGATGAATCCCACTATGTATGTTGTAGTTTAATGGGTTGCCAGAATCATTTTCACTAAATGTGAGTTTCAATGTGAAAGTGTTTTGTTTAGAAAATAGCTGTCAGTGTTTTTCCTGTAAAATTTGATGCAGACATTTTAAATTAAATACAAAATCTCTGTGATTATTGTAAAAGTAAAGAGGAAACTAGTTTGTACACTGACATATTAAAAGAGTGTTTATGGTAATTGTGGAGTAACAACATGGCTGGGTCTGATTCATTACTTTGCATAGTTCCCCATTTGTCCACAATCCAGCTTTGATGACTGTGGAGGTGTATGCTGCAGCAATACAGCATTATTAACTAATCAAGTAAGTCAGACCTGTGCTGAATGATGTCAGATGGGATAGTTATTCTTGATAACAGAAAATATATAGGGAGGCCTTATACATATACATGGTAGATACATCAAAATATTTTATATCGTTAGTGTAGTGATTATTTTTTCAGGATTCTAAACTTTGCCAAATGTAACAAAGCTTGTTTTCTAATCTACAGCATGAAGGATTTAATTTATCTAACAGCAGATTTTCAGAGAGTATGTTTCTGTGCATGTGTGGTATAGCATTGCTCTATATATGTTTGTGTCTATGAAAGTGCATATATCACAAGCGGTATGGACTGGCTTAAAATGCTTTATTGTACTCGCATCTTTTAATTTATTAATGTATTTGTTTTGTTTATTTATTTATTTTTGATTGAGTACTTTTCATTTTCTTTATTTCATAAGGTAATCCTTTGTCAGCTTAGCAAAACTGATATGATTAATGCCAGTATGAAACCAGTTCCTGTGTTTTGAATTTTTCACAAGTCAGGCTGAATGTTGCTGTCCTTTTAGGGATCTGGGAGAGTTGCATGTCATGTTCTAGGCATTAGGAAATATTGACAGATTTTTTTAACCTTTCTGGATTTAGCAAAAATAATTACTTATTTGCAGCTTTTTTTTTCTGGCATCAGAAAACTTTATGGATTTTGGTCATTTTTCCAGACTTCAGAGAAATAACTGTATAAAACCCGCTTTTAAGGTAGAAAACATTGATTAAGTACCTTTTAAAATTGTGGTACTGTCTTCAGAATAGCACTGCTGGGGGTTCAAGTGTGCTTGATATTTGAACGCTGTCAGAAAATGACAAGACTGAAATAATTGTTTTTGACTTGCTTTAAGCTTCCTACTAGCAGTATAGCATTTGATTTAACGTGCAACAGGTGGTTCAGTTGTGAAATATGGTTACAAAACTTTTCATTTATTTATTTATTTATTTAAAGGGAGACCCATTGTGGAGTGCTAGGATTCTTCAGAGCAATCCTCAAGCTATCATTGATGTGCATTCAAGGTATGGTACAGATAAATCTACGTGCATCAGCATGTCCTATGTTTACAACCAGATTTCTTGGAGTTCTTTTACAAGACTTTGCCAGCCTAGCTAAAGTTTCATTTGTAGTGTAATGGGCAGATAAATGAAGACAGTTTTCTTTATGTATCTAATTTATTTTATTTTTTTTATTGGTAGCACATTTGGTAGCTAGACAACATATCATATTGCCTAGCATATATGATGTGTATGTGAAGATGCACAAGCATTGTTTAATATTAATCTTGAGGCAGTCTTTCGGGAGAGGTATTGCCTTAGATGCTCTCTTTGTGTGTCCATGCACAGATTGTCTGCTTATTTATCTTTCTGTCTGTCTACATATTCTAGTTGGGATTTATAGAATAGCACAGCACATCTCTGTCAAGATAATTCAGAGGGTGCATGCTGTGCAAAATGTCTAAAAACTAATTACAGAAGTAACAGGCAATGGATGGGGCTGGTCTGCAGAAGAAAAGCTATATAACAACTCAAACATCCAGTCCAAACATGTGTAGCAGCACTAAACTGGCATTCTGGAAAAGCAGCACCACTACAGTTTGCATGGGTGACATACATGACATAATGACAAAGCCATACCTTTAGACCCAAAGCAGTATGAGTGCCTTGAAATACAGCAACAGTCAGTGCCATAATGCTACATGTAAGGGAGCACAACATAGCACATTGGTCAGTAGGAACAGCATTGTGGCTCTGCTTGCTATAGTGGCCACCCTGTTTGTCATATAAATGGGGAACAAAGGGGAGTCTGCTTATCTGTCTGTCTTGTCTGTCTACATATTCTAGTTGGGATTTATAGAGTAGCACAGTACATCTCTGTCAAGATAATTCAGAGGGTGCATGCTGTGCAAAATGTCTAAAAACTAATTACAGAAGTAACAGAAAAGAGATGGGGCTGGTCTGCAGAAGAAAAGCTATATAACAACTCATACATCCAGTACAAACATGTGTAGCAGCACTATACTGGCATTCTGGAAAAGCAGCACCACTACAGTTTGCATGGGTGACATACATGACATAATGACAAAGCCATACCTATAGACCCAAAGCAGTATTAGTGCCTTGGAACATAGCAACGGTCAGTGCCATAATGCTACATATAAGGGAGCACAGCATAGCACATTGGTCAGTAGGAACAGCATTGTGGCTCTGCATACTACAGTGGCCACCCTGTTCGCCATTTAAATGGGGAGCAAAGGGGAGTAGGAAAAGACAGTATAGGAGGCAGAGAAAAAAAAGTTTCACCAGCAAGGAATGGATAGTGATAGGGAAGGAGGGCTATTCTTGTGGGGATAGAGCCCCCCTTTTTATTATCAGAGGGTGTCATTCCAAAGGGGATCCAGTATCTGTCTGCCTGGGATGACATGGTCGACAGGCCTTGATGCTTTGCCAGAGATGGCCTCCACCTGTCACCACTGGGTTTCCAGATCCTGACCAAGGCACTCGCCTCCCCCATTCTGCCTTTTTTAGGCAATGTCCCAAAGACAAATCTTCCAACATAAAAGATGTCAAAAAGCAAATTGAAGGTCATGCTGCTTAACGCCATGAGCCTTAACCTGAAAATACACTCACTGGAGGCTCTCCTTGCACTGGAAGATGCTGATGTCTGTGCGGTCATGGAAACTTGGTTCAGGGCTGCCGAGAGCAGCCCTGCCTTACCAAGCTATACCCCATTCCACACATTCCAACCCCAAAATGAGGTTGGGAAGAGTAAGGGCAGTGGAGTCCCTATCTTTTTAAGTACAGGCAAGTCCAGACTTGTTTGCCAGCATGATGCACTGGAACTACTCCAGGTGCAGCTGATAGTTGGCAAGACACCCATCCAAGTTATAGCCAGCTATAGACCCCCCCCATCCATGACTCAGGATACCCATTCCTCTTACCTGGATCTACTTGACTCCATTAAGGTACCCCCTAACATTCTGATCCTTGGTGACTTCAACTACCCCACCATAGACTGGGTGAACTATTCTTGCACTAATGCACTCACTCAATGATTCCTTGACTTCATCAATTCTAACACACTAGACCAGCTTGTCTCATCCTCCCCAAGGGGAGATAACATTCTGGACGAGTGACCACTGCACAACTCCCATAGTATGTTCTTACCTGTTGAGATCAGATCATCACACTGTCTCATTCAAAGTTTCTATCCCATCCAACCCTAACTGTAATCAAGCTAAAAAGCTTCTCAGAAGCTGACTACAACCTCCTAAGGGAGGGTAACTGTAGCTTCACACCACTGCCCCCTCAGAGAGATGCAGACAACTATGCTGAACAGTATGCCAATGTAGTATACAAGCACCTGTACAACTGCATGGACTCGGCCATACCCAATAGACCTAAAACCTGCTCTTCAAGGAAACACAAATCTGTTTGGTGGACATCCTCTATCAAAAGGCTGTATGACAAAAGGAAGAAACTATTGTCCAAGGGTAAAAAGGAACATATTCCAAACTGGAAATACTCCCTCCTTAGTCTCAACAAGCAAATTAGATCACTAATGAAAGTCTCCAAAGCCAATTATGAATCAAAACTAGCCTCTGAAACAAAGGGAAACCACAAAGCCTTTTTCAGTTACATCAGGAACCTCCATGGCAAAGCCCAGATTTGTTCCAAATTAGTGCTTAACAGTATCACTTACACCGATCCTGTTGACTTAGCCTTCCTGCTAGCAGATAGGTTCAGTGCAAGCTTCACCACGCTGTCCCACCCAAGGCCCTTTCAACATCCCCAATACTTGTCCTGCACCTCACATCTCCATAGATCAAGTGCTGAAGGCCCTACCCAAGGCAAAGAACACCGCTTCTATGGGACCTTATAGTATCTCAGGCTGTATTCTGCACCATCTCCAGCAAGAACTGGCTTCACCATTGAGCACCCTATTCAACCACAGTCTAAGTACAGGCATCATTCCAGCAGATTGGAGAACTGCCATTATCATCCCCTTCCACAACGGTGGTGCCACTACTGACCCTGGAAACTATCACCCCATTAGCTTGACAAGCCTGATCTGTAAAGCCATGAAGCCTATTATTATGGATCTCATAAACAAGGACATAGGCAATCTCCAAGCACTTGACCCCACCCAGTTCTTATTCGTCAAGGGCAGATCTTGCCTGTTAAACCTGGATGACTTCTTTGAGACCGTCACCAAGGCCCTTGATGAGGGAAAGTCAGTGCATACAGCTTACCTTGACCTGGCCAAGGCCTTTGACACAATCCCCCACTCAGGCATCATCACAAAGCTAACACAACTTGGTGTAAATCCTTGTCTCATCAGGTGGGTGGCCAATTGGCTCACTGACAGGACCCTCAAAGTCAAAATAGGTGCCTCCAACTCCGTTAGCAGACCTATCACTAGTGGAGTTTCCCAGGGATCTGTCCTGGGACCCCTACTGTTTGGCATGTACTTCTCAGAGGTCCAGGCAAAGACAAAGGACCTGTGGTTGACCAAGTTTGTGGATGAGTGTAAGTTGGGTGCCGTTATTGACTCCCCAGATGATGTTAACATACTGCAAGAGGGTCTCACAGCAACTAATGACTCATGCAAAAGTCATGGCCTCAAGCTAAAAGCAAAAAAAAATGTATTATCATACCATTCAGCAAAAACACGGCTCCTACTAATTACCACATCAACAGCAACCACCCTAAGTGCACAACCTGTGGTGAGAGACCTGGGCACTCAGGTTGATAATAGCTTCACATTCGACCATCATGTAGCGGCAGTGGTCAGAAAAGCCTTTTACTTGGTTCATCTCATAAGTAAAGGGATTGCATCCAGAAAAAAGGTTATTACGTCTCTATACTCCTCCCTCATTAGACCAATAATTGAGTATAACACCCCATTTGGTATGTACCTCTTCATACATCTGCACCAACTGGAAAGGACATTGAAATACCTCCCAAAGAGAATTCATGGCCTCCAGCACCTGTCCTATGCTGACAGGCTCAAATCACTATCACTCTATTCGATATAGTACAGATTACTCAGGGGTAATCTGTGTCTCACCTACAAGGCAGGCTCAGATCCTGCTGTACTAGAGATATTCCATATCCGTAAATCTAACTTCTCACACATTACCTGCCCAAAAGGCTTGAATCTAATATGCGACATCAACAAAACCTGCTGGAGAGACAGGTTTGTCTCCCAGAGACTGCCCCATCTCTGGAATAGACTTCCCATACATGTTAAACAGAGCACCTCACCAACCCTCTTCAAGCGCAACCTTGATGAGTGGATGGGAAACCACAAATTTGCCCCAGGGGTTCCACCTGTGTCCCTCACTGACAGGGGTGACAGGTTCTGACTGAGGTTTCTTTTTGGGGTAAACTCTTAGCTAGGCTTGTAAGGGCCCCAGGGCCATTAGCTTAGTAACCTCCTATGATCCTAAAAGTGGCAATGTGGAAAGTATCAAAGGATGGCTCTGGATGTGATAGAGGGATAACGGTAGGTAGCAGGTGCAGTCAGAAAAACATAGAACACATGGCTTCATAAACATGCAAAAGGTGCAGTGGGTGCCGGATAAGCATATAAAGACAGAAGTAGGCAACTGATAATGGCTAAATGACAAGCAACATAGAGGGAAAGACACAGAAGGGAGGGGTGGCACTAGGAATGGTGATAGGGTGGGCTGCTGGCATGGTTGAATGTCAGTCCAACTCAAAGGGTAATGTACCGAGGCATCACACAGCTGGTTGGCCAGTGTCATGGACTGATTTCACCCCTGTAGGAACGGTTGTGGTCCTTACTACTGGACTGCACCCCCCATGAAAAGAAAATGCAAATATATATATATATATATATATATATATATATATATATATATATTTTTTTTTTTTTGTATTTTTTTTTTTGTTATTTTAGGTTTTAAGTAGATTTATCCAGTTCAAATAAAAGGCTGAGCATGGTATTCTAGTACTCTGTAGAATTCTGAGAATGTCCATGTGACAAAAAGAAAAAGTAATGAAATCTGCTTTCTCCACTTACCGGTATGTTTACTAAAACAGCCTGGCATTACAGTAGTTTTTCTCACTTTTTATAGAAGGCAGAAATAATACTGAAAAAGCAGCTTACCATGCTGCTGAATATAGCAGTGAGGAGCTGTTTGATTTTAGCTTAGGCTGCCTCAAGTGAATGAAGCATACTGACAGCATGCTGAACGTGAACTGAAAGAATAATGTAAAACACGTATATTGAAAGGTGCAAGGAGAGGAAGTATGCTATTATCAGTGTGTGTACTACTTAAAACGTTTGTAATATATGTGGGGGTATAGCTGCTCTCAGCTGTTTCTGATTTCCCAGAATGTCTCTGAGTTTGGTCTGCTCTTCCTAACATTTGTACTTTTTTTTTTTTTTTTGACAAACGAGTGAGAACTGGTTGGCTACTCATTGAAATGCTGGCACTTGTAATGCCAAGTACCGACAGACCAAAAAAAAAAAGACTGAAACTACAGGAGAAGAGCAAATATCAAACATCACTCTTCTTTAAACTTTTTTCCATAGGGGAAAGCCCCCTGCACCTCCAAACATACATAAACCAACACTGAGCTCAACATACTTTGGAGGAATATTCTGTGATATGGCCTTCTCATACTTGGGGCATATACCAGTCTGTTTTTTTCCACCATTTAGTCTGTCTGTTTCAGGTCTCTCTCATGCAGGTCCCAGCATTTCAAATGGCACTCAGACAGGTCACTAAATAATTGAAAGATATTTGTGTTTCAGACTTAATAGCCTTTGGTAAAAGCATGCTGATGCAAAGCCTGTTATTCTAACAACTTTCTAAGTATGTAAGAACAATATCTGTCCTTAATTTTGGTCCTTTTACCCCCATTATCCTTAGCTCTCTCTCCTTGATTCCTGAACTAAGAGGTTGAGAGAGAGAGATGAGATGTGGGGTGTGTTGTGAGTTTTGCAGTGTATTCTTCTGACAGTAGCTAGCTAAGAAGATACATTCTTGCCTGTTAGCTATATATTTTGTTGATTGATTGCTCGCAATCAAAACTTTGTGGTATACAATGGCTATAATTGATGGCCATATCTTTGTGTTGGGGGCATAGATGCCCCCAACTGACCCTTATTTCACAGAATGTCTCTGGCTTTTGCTTCTTATTTTGGTCTGTTCCTTGTAAAGTTTTTTTTTTTTTTCACGACAAATGAATAAGGACTGTATTCACTAAATGATGACCTACATTTGAGCTTCAGATTTAATAGCCTTCAGAAAAACAAACAGATGCAAAGTCTGTTGTTCTAACAACTTTCTAAGTATATAAAACAATAAAATTATTCACCCTTGATTTTGGTCCCGTTATTTTTTTAGCTTTCTCCTTGATTCTTGAGCTTAGAGGGTGAGAGATATGTGGGGATGGAGGTTGCAGTGAGTTGCACACTGTCAGCAGTAAGCTGAAAAGTTACATTCCTATGTGGCAGTTATTCATGTATATATTCATTCATTTGATCACAATCAAAATTCTGTGGTGTACAGTCATACAGGGAGCGATGGTTTTGCGCATGTGTGTGTCTGAAATTATTGTGGGAAATTATTATTTTTATTTTATTATATTGTGATATCTAGTGTATACTCAATCAGTTAATGTGGTTTTAATTGTTGAGTACAGGGGCTGTTAGTTGGGCTGTGGCAGTCTGGGCAGGATGTGTGTTATAGCAGCTGATCATTGGCACAGTGGAACATTGCTGTTTCATATCAGCTGGTTCTCTGCTTTTTTTTTTTGTCTGTGATTTCTTATATTTGGAGTTTGCATGTACTCCCTAACTGAGTGTAGGTTTTATCTAGGTACTCTGGTTTCCTCCCCAGACCCTCTGGTGTATAATAAAAGCCTGAGGCCATTTCTAATTTTACTTTCATACCAATCTAACACCAGAGTGATGCATAAAAGGTATTTTTTTATATTGTTAAAGAGTCAGGGACTATTCCCAGATAAAATGTTTATATTACATTGCAATCGTACACTATAATGCTACACAACATACTGCAAAGCTCCTCAGCAGCTGCAAAACAAAAGAAGTACTGAAACATAGGTGTACAACATTTAAGGCAGCAGAATATAATTGGACAGAAAAAATACTCGCAACAGGTCTATGGCTGCATCTCATGAACTATAGCCTCCAAGTGGTAGAGCATTTCAGGGTGGCACATCTTCTGGTTATCATATCAATGCCAGTATTTTCCCATGAATACATGACATTCATGGTGTCAGGTTGACTTTTTTAATGAGGCCTGTGTAATGGACCAGCAGGTGTTCTTTAAATTCCTTGTGCAGGTAGTAATATACATAACCTCGGATCTCCCCTGAAAAGAAGCTACTAGCCTAGTGGGACTAACCTGGTCAACAAAGGATACATAAATAAATAAAATAAATGGGGAAAAAATGAAACTCTTGCTCCGTCTGGTACATCACACTGAAGCCTTGACTTTTATGGGGATAAAAGGGTGAATTTTATTCTGTGTCAGATGTCCTTTACTGTCATGTACTGCACCCTTGTCATGTGGCCCAGGTCATGACTAAAATTATCCTTGAACCATTCCTCCCAACTGGCTACCAAATGTAAAATAAGTAAATAAAGAAGACATGGCCAACCCAGTTCACTCAAGGAACAATATGGTAGAACCTCGCATGTGTCATGCAACATAGTATTTATACCATGGTATTATGTGTTTCTAGACCTGGTGAGTAAGCACAGACTTCACACGTCTCCTGCAAGACAGAATACATGAACGGCTTTCAGAGTTAGATATAGTTATCTCAATGCACAGAGGAAGCGATTCAAAAATATGAGTGCTGTGTGGTCTGACATGCAAACCCACTAAGCTAAGTGCTGTATGTAAGAGCAGTATAAATTTCTATCACTGTTTTGCACGGGACTGCTTTTAAACATGTATAAATGGACTTAATTGCGGTTGTTGTAAAAGTGTTGTGGATGTGGAACATTTGAAACAGAAGGAGGAGAACTACATCGGTAATGTACCTATTGCTGCTGTGCAATGCCTGGAGTACTTGTCAGGGAGAGGAAGAGTCGGTGTGTTGTTGTCTGTGAGTACATGAGCCCTATGCAAATTTGGGTGACATATGGATATTTCACCTTAGGTATGCACACACAGTGGTGGTTCCGTAGGACACACACACACACACAGTTGTTAAGGCATGCAGTTGCAGAAGTACCCTGAGGCCTGCAAATTGCATGTAAGGCCACCACAACACAGTGACAGGGTATACGTATTTATGTCTTTGTCTATGAATTCATAGAATACTTACATTCTACAACTGATTTTTTTAAGTTTTAAGTGTACTATTCATTTTACGCAAATAGATTTTTTAGACATCAGGTTATTCAGGAATGTTAATGGAACTATAGAACTACTTTATTTAAAAAAGAAGTAAAGAAAAAACACTTATTTGCATAGATATTCCATGCATCCACCTCATATTTTAATAACATTGTAAAAAGTCAACTTCTTCGTACTATTAGATTAAATACCAATGTAAAAAACATGCATCAACAGATGCATACCATCACAAATTACTTTAAAAATAGGAGATACAAGGGTTGGGAGGGTGGCCTAATGGTTAAGGTGTTTGCCTAACAAACACAAGGTGCAGGGTTTGAGTGTCACACGGGATAATTGGCTAGGCTTAAAATGGCTCGCAAGGGCAGTTAGCTTAATACTAATCTATGAACCTATGAATAAGGATCTACAAAAATTAACCACAAAGATAAAAAGTGACATAAGTCAGGGTTTATATCCCATTTTTTCAGATCAACATACTTCAAACAAGGGGAAACATAAAGGGAGTTCTAAAGATACCATAAAGAAGTTTAGATGCATCATACCATATGATGCAAATGCTTATAAAATAAAAATTATAAGGAAACATTGGCCCATGTTAAAATATATTCCAGCTTTTCAAGATATTACCATACAAAATTTAACATTTGATTATAAGAATTTGAGTAATCTTAAGCAAAAATTATGTTATAAAGAACAAGAACAATACATTAACTGCAAGTCTATACAAAGAATAGACACCCAATGGTGTCACAACTGTCAGTTTTGTAAGTATATTGATACAAATATATCCTTTAAGCACCCAATAACAAACAAGCTTTTTAAATTGAATAGTCATGGTACTTGTAATACTAGCAATATTATTTACATGCCTAGATGTTCACAATGTGAAACATTTTACATTGGTAAGACAAACGGGAGATAAAAAGATAGAATATGTGAACATCTATCTGAAGTTAGAAGAGCATTATACTAATGCTATGTAAAGACATATTAGAGAAACCAGTGTTTCACATGTATTTAAATTTTTAATATTACAGAATGTCTATGAGACTATAAGAGGTGGAGATTTAAATAATTATACTGAAAGTTTAGAGAGCAAATGGATTCTTAGATTTAGAGCTCACACATATCCAGGTCTTAATGACAATTTTACTTTAAAACCAATTCTTAAAACACTTCAGTCAAAAATTAAATTAATTATTTAAATATTTCGAATACATATGTTTGTAATATATGTTTATTATTGATTGTTTTTAGTATTTTTAGTATTTAATTATATTTAGACATGTTTCTTTAAATGTTTTATTGCTTTAAGTCATATGATATGTATTTTTCTTTAAATGTGTTCATTGTTAGTTTCTAATCTGTTTGCCTGATGAAGCTTTTGGCAAAAGTTTTTTTACTAACAAGTGCAAGTCAGCTTTAATAAATATTGCATTTTAAATGAGATTCGTGGTGCTGGTAATAATACATTTTATTGTTTTTTCTGATTATACCTGTCTCTCCAGCAGGTTCTGTTTATATCACAGGCAGGATTTAAGTCATTAGAATGGGTAATACTAGTGCTGGTTGTTTTGTGGATATGCAGGAGGTCTATCAAAGTGGAATCTGATAATGCCTTGTATGCCAAGCCTAGATCTCCCCTCAACAGCCTGTAGGAGAGAGAATACAGGGATAGGGGCTTGAGGCAGTTTGCATAGAACATATTACTTATGCCTTGTATTATTTTAGAGAGGAACTTCTGTGGACGTTCTAGTTGTTGGATATGCCTGGTTAGGTACATACCAAAGGGGGCATTGTACTCAATGATAGATCTGATGAATGCCAAATACAGTGAAGCAATGACTCCCTTCGACCTCAATGCCATACCTTTGTTTATAAGTTGCACAACAAAGAATGATTTCCTCACTACTGTAGATACGTGATGGTCAAAGGCTAGATTAGATTACTGTCAATGTATGTTCCCAAATCCCTGACTACTAGGTCAGCTCTTAGGGTTGTGTTGTCAATATGATAGTTACCAGGGGTGCATGTTGTCCCAAAGGGTATTGTTATGCATTTCTTGGCATTTAGTTTTAGTCCATGGTGCTGACACCAGCTGTTTGTCTGTGTCAGCCCTTCCTGAAGAACATTTGTGTTGGTGGGGGAGTCAGTGATAGCTCCTAATTTGCAATCATCTGCAAATTTACACTTCCAGAGGCCATTAGCAGTGGCCTGGACTTCAAATAAGTAACTGCCAAAAAGGAGCAGTCCCAGGACTGATCCCTGAGCGACTCTGCTTGTGACTGGCCTCTTTGCAGAGGTGGACTCTCCCCAGTTCTCATGTGCTTGTCTGCAAGTGTAACATTCTGCCCAAAAAGGTACATATTGTATATTATTGTATAGCATTGGTTACCATGTATCCCACTAAGCTTTCCACAGGGGGATACTTAAAGCATATGTTTTGTGGACTTAAAGTGTCATGTTTTGAATACATTTGTAGGTTACACTGGTGGGGAAATGCAGCACAGTGGGACAATAGAGGGCTGAAGTCCACATGACTGCTTTCACTAATGAGGGTAGCAATTGCAGGTGGCATGATCTAGTAACACAGAGGCATTGTCCACGACACTTAATGAGAAATAAACTCCTACATGCACATATAAAGAGACATCTGAAGAGGTAGCTGCTGAGTTCACAGCCTCGCCTGAGTCTGATGTACCATGCACTACTGAGATTCCCACGTGGGCTGCTCCTGTGTTCCCACCAGATGCAGAATCCGATATGTGCAGCTCCTTTGACATGAGCATATCCTTCACAAAGGAAGACATTCAGGGGAGTCTGACACCCCCATTACTCCTGTACTGTCACTGATATGACAAACGTGCAAGTCAGTGAGCTAGCCACAGACAGCTGCTATGCACACCACTGTGGAGCTGGGCAGTGTTGTTTGGCATTCAGTAGAACATGAAGTGACTGCACAGTAACCTGAAATATTGACACAATGAGACAATAGCGCTGTAGAGGTCAATAATGGCAAATGAATTTCACATCCATAGGTATATCCATGCTACAGACTATGACTGTCATCCAGTCTGCCTTTGATGATGTTGTGGCCTGTGGCCATAGGAGTGTCCAGATACAAGGTGGATATAAACAGGGTGTCCCACATCAGGGGGCTCAGACTGCTGCAGACTAACCATCAGTGTCACAGGCTCACACATGGCTTGGCACCCTTTGCCTCCAAAATGGGCTGAAGTAAGGTCCTTTAGTTTCAGTCCATTCCTGCCACAGGAAGGTTCCAACCCATTTAACACACCAATCCAGCACATTGAATGCCAGCAGTGGTCATGGAGTGGCATCCAAACATCATCAATGAAGGATGTGATCTCTGACACTCTGCAACCACTCCGAGTGGAAGGCTACAGTCACAGTCATCACCCTGTGACCCCATCCTGCATTTTTGTGTTGCATAATTAAGATACTGTGTGTGGATACTGTCTGTGGGAAACTCTTGAGTTATAGCTTCAATTTTGTTTTCTGCAGCAACAATTATTTATATTATTTATCTGGGTGGCACTCTAGTGGCATAGAATGATAAAGCTCTGACTGTG
The DNA here is from genome assembly GCF_019279795.1 of Protopterus annectens. NCBI lineage: Eukaryota > Metazoa > Chordata > Ceratodontiformes > Protopteridae > Protopterus > Protopterus annectens. Next base: position 1,449,462,216 of record NC_056735.1, read on the forward strand.
ACCCAGGCAACCCAGGTTTGCTTGGTTAGTGGGATTGTGCATCTATCTGAGCAATGGGAGAGGATTGGCATGCCTATCCTAGGGAA
>NC_056735.1:1449467301-1449494801 GCF_019279795.1 Protopterus annectens
TAAGGATGAGTAAAGTTTTGTCGTGTTGCACACTCATCCCTTGGAACTGTGTTTCTTGTAAATGACCAGTGCCATCTTGGTCAGGGGAGACATAAGCACCCAAGTCCCTCATTCAGTTTTATATAATTTAGCCACTCCACTAAAAGTGACTACAGTTATGGGCACACACATGTGACCCAGTTATCTAATTTGGTGAATACTGTATTAAGAAAAAATAATTCAAAGATGTATAGTATTCATTTATTAGATTTAAGGCAGAGTACATTTTTATGTAATTATATTCTTATGCGTCATGTACACCGTCACAGATAAAGGGCTGAGGCTGCATTATTTGACCCTTGACAGATGTATTTTTATGGGAAACATAAGGCAGCTAAACTGATAAATTGTCAGTTTTAATGCATGATAGACAAATAATAAAAGTCAGAGGAAACCCAAGTGTCTGTAATACTTATCCATTTTTCATGATCTTCCACAATTGCTTGTAGGTTCAGTGGCTATATCATAAAATATATTTTGTGCTAAAACTTTTAATTTTTTTTTATTCTAGTCTCATAATCAGTACCTTCACTTTCTGATTAATGTAGACCTGTCTGTTTGCCGCACAATGTGTTTACCTTTTTCTTTCCTAATGGTTAATGCCTATTATTTTCAGCTGTATTTACATCTTGTTCTTGTTTATCTTTTAACCCAAAAGTGATTTTCTTTAACTTGTATTACTTCTCTACCTCTTCTATGTTGTTTGCAGTTTCCCTTCTTTTCAAATTGATTTATTATGTGAATTTGACACACACAACATAAATTACTTCTAAAATGTGTATACGGTGGTGTATATGGTATATGCCTGGCTGCATTCATTTTGTAGTTTGATCCATTTAGCCACAGTTGTGGTACTTCACTCTTTTGTATTCAGTATTTACATTTTTTTTCATTGTTAACATATATAGGGCATCATTTTGAAAAGGGCCTGCCATATGTACCTTGTTCCCAGCCTATTACTTCTGCTAAAAGATCTGGTTTTTGCTCAGAGTTTCATGTTGAGGTTATGTGAATTCATCCAGAAGCCTTAACTAGCATCTGTGACTTCCTTATAAGAGATCTCATGGCCAATGACCATCTATAAGTTGCTGTCAAGGGTAAGACTCGCTAGTGGCTCTAGGTGTGAGTAGGATTTCCCCATAAAGGTGCATTAGAGACTTGTGACTGGTGCAGAGTGTGAGACTGCCATTAGTCAAGAATAAATAAGGAAGCAAGCACAAGGAAACAGGGTTCATAAATTATGCATACATGAATTATGTGACTTTGTTATCAAACAATTAGCTATTATCTTGTTCTGCATGATAGTATTAGCTGCTGTTTGAAAGAAAAAAGAAATCCCCAGAAATGAGTTAGCCAGATGTGAAGAAGGTGGCATTTTGTGAAGATGCTGCTTTGCATGTACACCAGAGAAAATATGGCTGAACTGTAACCAAGATATTCTTCAGTTAAGAATACTTTGCTTATTTGAATCTGTTATGCCTAGGACCCCAATGCATGTGTCCTTAGATATCGGTGTAAATTATTGTTATTGTTTTATTCATTTATTGTAAATGAAATAATATAAAAGCAGTGGAAATTTTCAGTATCTTATACAGAAAGGCTAAAAATGAAATATGGTTAAGCAAAGATAAAATATTAAAACTAATGTAAATCCCCAGTTAGGATTTAAAAATGTTCTTCTAAATATATGGTACATCAGGGGCCTTTTTAATGGAAATGTCAAAGTTGTATTTCATTTCCAAATAATTTAAGATAGCTACTTCTTTCCAGATGAACCAGTGCCAAACAAGCAAAAGTTAACTTGCCAAATATTCTGCTTTAGGCCTTGGAGCAGCTAGCAATCTGTTTCCTGATGGCTTGAGAGACATAGCCAGCGTATAGGAAACGTATGGTTCCATGTAACACGTGAGGGGCATAGCTTAGCACTGAGAGCCATAAGTTCATTCAGATAAGCAGGACCCAGGTTGTGTAGGGTTTGGAAGGTAAGACGAAGGACCTTAAGCAAACATGGCTGCTAGTGCAAATACCACAACAATATGTTAAAATGAGAATGTAAACCATCGGTCAGTAATTTTACTGAATATGCACCTCTGTATTTATGCTAGGTCTTCATTTGAAAGCCCAAGGTAAAGGGCATTGCAATAGAAAAAGAGGATATGAGTGAATGGATCACTGCTGTAAGGTTCAAGGATGGAATAAGTTTCCAGATTTGGGAAATTTTCTTTAGATGAAAACATTGTGACTTGAAGTCAGCCGACACATGGCCAATGTCTTATTTTAGTTCTTTTCTTTTACATTTGCTTACCAGGGAGCACTGTGATCACTACTGACCATTTTTAGGTATGCCCTTCACTGTTAGTCTGTTGTCATGAATCTCACCAAAGTCATGGAGCTGACCTTAAATTTCAATCTGCTCCTGCCATCAGTAATAAAGGAAGAAAGGAAAGGAATAGATGATGGGTGGACAATGGCACCAGTATTGCCTTAGTTTTGGATAGGTTGGGTTTCATCTCCTCCTCAGTCATGCATTGGAGGATTGACTTCAACCAGTCTTCAAGCGTGGTAAGGTCTGTCAGAGACTCTTCAGTGAAGGAAAGGTAAAGCTGAATAATATTAGCATATAGATGCTAATATTTTTTACTATCTCCTATCTTACTTGGCTGCTGTGCGCTCCTGACCCAGTCCCTACTATCTGAATTCCCCCCATCCACTACTCTGCACTAAGGAACCTACCTGGCCATTAAGGATGCCCTCAACAATTTCAAGCTGTGTCCAGTTGGATCCAGTTACTGTGCTGTCCCAATACCTTACTACGGCCTGTGCAGTATTTTACAAACCCCCCCATCCACTACTCTGCACTAAGGAACCTACCTGGCCATTAAGGATACCCTCAACAATTTCAAGCCGTGTCCAGTTGGATCCAGTTACTGTGCTGTCCCAATACCTTACCACGGCCTGTGCAGTATTTTACAAACCCCCCATCTACTACTCTGCACTAAGGAACCTACCTGGCCATTAAGGATACCCTCAACAATTTCAAGCCATGTCCAGTTGGATCCAGTTACTGTGCTGTCCCAATACCTTACTACGGCCTGTGCAGTATTTTACAAACCCCCCATCCACTACTCTGCACTAAGGAACCTACCTGGCTATTAAGGATACCCTCAACAATTTCAAGCCGTGTCCAGTTGGATCCAGTTACTGTGCTGTCCCAATACCTTACTACGGCCTGTGCAGTATTTTACAACCCCCCCCATCCACTACTCTGCACTAAGGAACCTACCTGGCCATTAAGGATACCCTCAACAATTTCAAGCCGTGTCCAGTTGGATCCAGTTACTGTGCTGTCCCAATACCTTACTACGGCCTGTGCAATATTTTACAAACCCCCCATCCACTACTCTGCACTAAGGAACCTACCTGGCCATTAAGGATACCCTCAACAATTTCAAGCCATGTCCAGTTGGATCCAGTTACTGTGCTGTCCCAATACCTTACTACGGCCTGTGCAGTATTTTACAAACCCCCCCATCCACTACTCTGCACTAAGGAACCTACCTGGCCATTAAGGATACCCTCAACAATTTCAAGCCATGTCCAGTTGGATCCAGTTACTGTGCTGTCCCAATACCTTACTATGGCCTGTGTGGTATTTTACAAACCCCCCATCCACTACTCTGCGCTAAGGAACCGACCTGGCCATTAAGGATACCCTCAACAATTTCAAGCCGTGTCCAGTTGGATCCAGTTACTGTGCTGTCCTAATACCTTACTATGGCCTGTGCAGTATTTTACAAACCCCCCATCCACTACTGTGCACTAAGGAACCTACCTGGCCATTAAGGATACCCTCAACAATTTCAAGCCGTGTCCAGTTGGATCCAGTTACTGTGCTGTCCCAATACCTTACTATGGCCTGTGCAGTATTTTACAAACCCCCCATCCACTACTCTGCACTAAGGAACCTACCTGGCCATTAAGGATACCCTCAACAATTTCAAGCCGTGTCCAGTTGGATCCAGTTACTGTGCTGTCCCAATACCTTACTATGGCCTGTGCAGTATTTTACAAAGTACGTCCTATGACATGACCCTTACTGATAATTACTCTCAGCTGTATTTTGCAATTGTACTGAATTATCTTTGGCCCCTGAGTCAGGAATGCTAGCAGCCAGTGTCCTCACCAAGTCCAGTATTGTCTATCTCTTTCCTTCACTCACTGCTTTCCTTAGCCTTCCCTACTAGTTTTTTCTGCCCTCTGTCACCTGTTGTTATACAACCACTGAACACCAGGTGGCAGTCTAACCAGGACTTTACCCTCACCTCCCTTCCATCTGTACTAATTTGCCTCTTTACACTATTCTTTCCAGCTTCTCCTCCCTTACCCTGTTGCATAATCACTCCTTATATTTCTCCTTCACTGCCCCTAACCTCTACTCCTATCACTGTCTACCCTTAGCAGACTAGTATGCATTTTTGTTTCCTCTCTCTATCCTTGGTCTACAACTATACCTGCTCCGCTTGAAGCCAATTACCTGCTTCATCTTCTGTGTCTGGGCTGCTCTGCTTACTGATTGTCTCCTTCACTACTTGCTGTATCCCGCTCCGTTCGCCTTACGGGCTCACTCTGCTCCCCTACCCTACCCCCAATTCCCACCCACCCCCAGTGCTGTTACAGTTATACTTAACAAACCACACCCACTATACTTTCTATCACAATACCACAACTAAATAGTTATAAACTCCTCCCCTTATCTCTATACCTTATCAGCACTAAACTACCCTACTCTTCTATAGCTTCTCCTTCTTACTCCTCTGCTTAGCACACTCCCTCATCTCCTCTATCCATTCTCTGCAGCTATAACCATTACTCTTACATCTATCACTATATTCTTCCTACCCCTCTACCTACTCTAACTATCCTTCTATACCATATCAATTAACCTATCCTACACTTCAACTATATTCTAAACCACCTTTGACTTTACATTAACCTTACTCTGCCATTCCAAATGGCCTACTCACATAAACCTTTGCTTATATACTTTTTTCTGTCTTGTTTATTATTTATATTTCTAACCTTAACCTATACCCTCACTGCCTATGAGCATTATGTGCTGGCCCATAAAGTGTCCCATCTACAAACTCTCCCAACCTTACTTCCCAACTGCCTCTCTCATTGTAACATTACCTCTACCTCAGCTTATCTGCATCCTAAGTTCCATAGATGTACTCATGTTACTTACCTCCCCAATAAGTTAACCTCACCCAAACTTAATAAAATCTTAAAAACTTCTCTGATACAATCCAAAAACATTCTATCAGGTGGTGACATTCATCCTAATCCTGGCCCAACACCACTAACAGGTGGAGACATTCATCCTAATCCTGGCCCATCCCCACTAAATGTCAATCTACAAAAACAATTGCATAACAATGCTTCCTCCTCCTCTTCTAGATTAGATAACTCCCTCAGAATAGCACATCTTAATATTCATAGTATCAACAACAAAATTAGCCAATTGCATGCTCTCCTTCAAGCCCATGCATTCAACATTCTTTGTCTTACAGAAACTTGGCTAAAACCTATTACTAATGACCAAGAAATAATCCCATCTGGATACAATATCCTTAGATGTGACCGCATTTCAAAAAAGGGCGGCGGCATAGCAATCTTGTTCAAATCTGAACTCCTTGTTTCTCCCTGTGATGTAGCACTACCCTCAAATACCAATGCTGAGACCCTTACTGTTAAACTCCAAATAAATAGCTCTAAATCAATCTATATAATCTGTTCATATATCCCTCCAGGAAATAATATTACCACCCTAGAAAACATACTTAGTAGCCTATCCACCCACCTTCCTCAAGAAACAATAGTACTAGGAGATTTTAATATAGATTGGACCTTATGCAATTCTTCCAACCCTAAGACCCATATAAATCTATTTGGTTTCACTCAAATAATAAATATCCCCACTAGAATCCATAAGCCTAGTACTAAAGAAACTACTCTTGACTGGATACTAATTAATAGTCACCCTGAAACTTACTTGGCAGGATCTCTCCCAGATGACATTAGTGACCATATTCTAACCTACATAGTTAAGCAAAAGAAATCTAGCCCCAAAGACAACAATTTTATCAATGTCGATCTATAAAACACTTCCAATCTGAGAACTTTATCAATGAACTAAAAGCCTGCAATTGGTCATTACTAAAACTACTCAATCTGGATGAATCTATCTCCTTCTTTAATTCTACATTCCTTCAAATTCTAAATAGCCATGCTCCCATTCACTCCTCCAGAGTCAGGACCAAAATAGCTCCTTGGCTTACAAAACAAACCAAAGAAAAAATGTTCCTACGGAACAAAATTTGGGCAAAATGGAGAACCTCCAAAAGCCCAGCAGATCACCTCTACTTTAAACAGTTAAGAAATGCCGTCAAAAAAGATATAATCTTAGATAAAAAGAACTATTATTCCCATCTTCAACATTCAAACTCTAAAAATCCTCAAAAGTTTTGGTCTGGCATTAATAAACTTCTCAAACCAGGCCAGGCTAGAACTCCTTCTCCCAGCTCTATCCCCCATAACAACCCTCTGCAAATAGCAAATGCTTTTAACAACTACTTCATTGAAGCCATTCAAACCCTTACTAAACACTATCACCCCCTCACCCCACTCCTACACAACATACCAACAATTCTCTGCCCCCCCTTCATTTACAACCAGTACCAACTACCTTTATCTGCAAACTCCTTCAAAAACTTAAACTCTGCACCCCTGCTGCTGACTGTCTCCCAGCAGAATACCTTCAAATAGCTGCTAAAGCCATCGCATACCCTGATGTTCTAAATTCCACATTGCTGCAGTCCTAACTATTGGGTAGTCCGCTGTCCAGTCGGCCCGAATACCAAAGTATATGGCTGACGTCGGTCAGGGCGCATTAGACTGACGCCAGTACGTCAGGGTACTAATGCGCATGACCGACGCCATATCCTCAGTCTTTTTGCCGCATGGTCCGATGCAGAAGCAATTTTCTGAGTGCAGGTTGGCGTTCTGAAAGTTTCTGAAGCCAGAGTTTCAGACCGAATCAAAGTTGGCTAAGTACCCCGTTGGGGAATATTTTGGTTTTTTCTTGCCTCAGTATTTAACCGGATGTCAGAAAAAGTGAATAACTGTATTTCTTGTGGGAAACAGATACCTCATAGGGATTACCATACTTTGAGTATAACTTGTTTAGGGACTGAGCACGGCGTTGTTGGATGCCGCTCTTGTGCTAGATTTAACAAACGCACTATTAAGAGAAGGTTAGACTGTGCCAGGTTAGTGTTTGGGAAGCGTTGTAATTATAAAATGCCGTCGGATGCTCCGACGCCGCTTCGCTAAAAACGCAAGGACAAAACAGCAAAGCCTAGAGTGGAAGAACCGACAGTTCCAGACGTCGGTTCTTTAGAGGGCTCAGTGGAGCCGGAGGTTTTGCCAGGTGTTTCTTTGGAGTCTCAGGGAGAGACTTTACTGTTACAGGATGTCTCCTCTCAGGAAGTAGGCCAGGCTGAGGGGCTTCTCAGGTGGCTGTTCTTCCCTCTCTTCCTAAGGTGGTCAGAGCCTCCCCTTCTGTTTCCAAGGCTGCTTTGAGGGGCAGGCCGAGTTTTGCTTCAGTGGGGTTTCTCCTAGTGCTTCAGGGTCTTTGCCTAAGAAACATATGCTTAAAATGGCAGAGGATTTGATTACTATGATAAGGGTTCTATGCCCCTCCTGATAAGAGGCCTAGGGTGGAACCTGAGTTTGAGAGTTTTGAGCATTGCTCGAGGCTTCTGAGTCTTCGCTGAAGACTTGCAGGAGTACCCTCCTTATTCTGATTCTGATGTGGATGATTCTACTCCTTCAGCTTCCCCTCCTGAGGATTTTTCATTTTCAGAGACTCTGCATTCCATGAGGGAGCATTTTAAATGGGAAGGTCAAGATTTCTCTGATTCCAGGAAAAGACTTAGGGAATTCTTGTTTTTACCCCAGCATAGGCCTTTAGCTATACCTCCTGTTTTGAATGTGGTGGAAGATGTTTTTGCAGAGGCTTCCCTCAATCCTGATTCTTTGCCTCCTGCCCCAGTTAAACCAGATAGGTATTATAGGGTGCCTGAGGCTCATAAGTATCTTTTTAAGAGTCCTAGGGCAGACCCGGAAACTGTTTCTCAGGGGCCTAAAGGTGTGAAGGCCTCAGTTGTTAAAACTCCTGTCCCTCCTGATAAAGAGGCAAGGGCTTTGGATAGATGGGGAAAGAAAGTGTATACTTCTTCCACTTTAGCCATGAGGGCGTTGAATTGTCAGTTTCACATGTTAAAATATCAGAATTATCTTCTTTCACAGTTGAAATCTAAGGTGGATGCTCTGGCGGAAGGTATTGAGTGTAAAGAGTTGCAGGATTTAGTTCATGTGTCTGAACAGGTGGGTAAACATTCCTTGCAATGTGGTTTTGATGCTGTGCAGGCCTCCTCCAGGGTGGCTGCCACTGGTTCTGTTCTTCGAGGCACGCCTGGTTGAGAGATCAGAATTTAGCTGAGCATGTTAAGACACGGATTTTGGATGCTCCCTTGCAGTCTGATGTGTTGTTTGGTTCGCCTGTAGAAGCAGTTTTGAAGAAAATGGAGGACAAGGCTAAGTCTATGCAAACTGTTAAAGATTTTTGCAGGTGCAGCCTCCAAGTTCAGTAGAAATTGGCCTGCTAAGGGATGGACTTATCCTGCTTATGATTCCCAGTCTAGGGGTAGGTCTAGACGTGGTAGGGGCAGAACTCAGGGTTCTTTTAGGCCTAGAACAGGGAGTTCCCCTGCTCAGACTTCTGGTGAGGGCAGGGGTCAGTCCTTTCGTAAGCAGACCCAATGACCTGCCTTTTCAGCTGCCAGTTCATTCTCGCCTGGCAGCACCGTTGGGAGGAAGACTGTCTCTTTTCAAAGAAAATTGGGATTTAATTACCCAAGACAGATGGGTTCTGGATATCATGCACCACGGTTACAGGTTTTATTTCCATACCTTGCCTCCTTTCAAAGGCATGCCAGACATTCCTCCTCTACAAAGACAAGAGGCTCACAAGCAAATTTCTCAGTTACTCCAAATAGGGGCCATTCAGCCAGTTCCTGTGCCAGACAGGGGCCTAGGATTTTATTCTCGCCTGTTCCTAGTACCAAAGAAGGGGAACACGTGGAGACCAATTTTGGATTTATCTATCCTCAACACTTATCTGGACATTCCCAAGTTCAAAATGTTGACGTTACAACAGCTTTTACCTCTGCTGGGCAAAGATCACTGGATGGTAACTTTAGATCTCAAGGAAGCTTACCTTCATGTGCCTATAAGACTAAGTTGCAGAAAGTATCTGCGTTTCGAGCTGGAAATTCTCATTATCAGTTCTCTGCATTGCCCTTTGGCTTATCTACTGCCCAGAGTATTCACAAAGGTTCTGGCTCCAGTGATAGCTTACTTCAGGCTAAAAGGAATTCAAATCTATCCTTACTTGGACGATTGCCTGATTCTGGCTCAAGAACAGGAAGACCTTCTACAGCATTTGGAATATGTCATAGCAGTGCTAAGATGCCTAGGGTATTCTGTGAACGAAATAAAGTGCAGTCTAGTACCCTCTCAAGACATGTGCTTTCTGGGTGTGAGACTGAATACAGCAGCCCAGATGGCCTTTTTAACCCCGGACAAACAAAAGAATCTTTCCAGTTATTTCCATCAACTATCTCTTCAGTCCGGGCTGACTGCAAGGACAGTCCTTCAAGCCTTAGGGTTCATGGCATCTTGTATTCTGGTGCTTCCCAATGCCAAACTGCATATGAGGAAGCTACAATGGTATCTCAAAATGTATGGACACAGCACTGCCAGGATTTGGACACTGTCATTCAAATAATACCTTGCATTCAAAAGGAATTTTTGTGGTGGGCTCAGGAATGTCACCTAAACAAGGGACTCTCTGTGACCCGGCCAGAGGCGAGTCAAATTCTAACGACAGATGCCTCAGACATTGCTTGGGGAGCTCTTCTAAATGGAAAGTGGATACAAGACAAGTGGCCTGCCAGACTACAGCATCTACATATCAACATGAAGGAGATGTTAGCAGTCCAGTTTGCATTAATGGCTTTCAAGGAGTTACTTCTTCCAGGGCAGGTGTTGATTCTAACAGACAACACAACTGTCATGTGGTACATCAACAAACAACGGGGAACACATTCTTACCCATTGTGCAGGCAAGCAATGATTTTATGGGAGACTGCGCTCAGGTTGCAACTAACTCTTCAGGCAAGGTTTCTGGCGGGAGCACAGAACTCCTTAGCAGATGTGTTAAGCAGACAAATCATGGATCCCCACGAGTGGAAACTGGATCTTCATGTATTTCAAAAGTTGACAGTGTCCTGGGGAACTCCAGACATAGATCTGTTCGCTTCTCCACTAAACCACCAGCTGCCAAAGTTTTGCACAAAGAGTTTTCATCACACAGCTTGGAAAGTGGATGCTCTTTCTTTCAGTTGGAAAAATCTTCATGTGTATGCTTTCCACCTCTGCCTCTTCTTCCAAAGGTGCTTCTAAAGGTCAGACAAGACAAGCCAAGGATGATTTTAATAGCTCCAGATTGGCCTCGCAGCACTGGTACCCATTACTGAGGAGTCTGGTAAAGAAGCCTCCATGGCCTTTACCCTTGATTCCACATCTGTTGTCTCAGAAGGACGGTCGCCTGCTCAATGTCAAGCTTCACTCTCTTCATCTAACAGCCTGGCATATAATGTTTTGAAAGACAGCAGGTCTCAACTTCCTCAACAAGTTTTAAATGTGATTATGGAAGCCAGAAGACCTAGTACAAGGAAAGTGTACGCAGAAAAATGGAAGAGATTTTTATTTTGGACTGCAGCAAAGAATTTGGAGATTTCAGAGCCTAATTTGAGTGTGGCTCTTCAATATCTTACTGAGTTATTGGACAAAGGTTTGTCTTTCTCTTCCATTAAGATTCATGCTGCAGCAATTTCAGCTCACTATGATTGTGACCCACCATTGTTTTCACATCCTTTGTTCAAGCAATTTCTTAGAGGGGCAAAGAATATAAGACCCCCACGTAGAGCTCCTACTCCTGCTTGGGATCTCAATTTTGTGTTGGAGAAACTTACTCTACAACCTTTTGAGCCTGCAGCTACTGCTGAACTGAAATACCTGTCATGGAAGACTGCTTTTTTGTTGGCCATTACTTCTGCAAGAAGGGTTTCTGAGTTACAGGCCCTTATGGCGGTTGAGCCTTTTGATTTTTCATAAGGATAGGGTATCATTACGTACTAATCCTTCCTTTATGCCTAAAGTGGTTTCTAGTGTGGCTTTAAACCAAACTATTCATTTGCCTACTTTTATGCAGATCCCCAAAATAAAGGGGAAAAGATTTTGCATACTTTAGATGTACACAGGCAATTATGCTATTATTTGAGCAGGACTAAGGATTTTAGGCAGTCTCAGCAGTTGTTTGTTTCTTTTGCTTTGAGTTCTCAGGGCAAGCCTGTGTCAAAACAAACTATTTCTAGATGGATTGGGTGTTGCATTACATTTTGTTATTCCCATCATGGCAAGGAGATTCCAGCTGGGATTAGGCCTCATTCCACTAGGGCTACTGCCACTTCAACGGCATTTCTGAGGGGGGTGGCAACTAAGGATATTTTGGAGGCAGCTACTTGGAGTTCAGTGCATACTTTCTCTAAGCATTATCACCTTCCTCTCTACTCTAAGTCTAGGGCTGGTTTTGCCACAGCTATTTTGCAGGGCATGTTGTCAGTTCCTGCTTCCTTATGATTTGCCAGCCTCCCTTACCTCTGCTTTGGGATTCTACCCAATAGTTAGGACTGCAGCAATGTGGAATGAAGAACATAGTACAGTTTTGTACCTACCATAAATGTAGATGTTCGAGGATCCACATTGCTGCAGTCCAATTTACCCTCCCTCCTTCCCCTCTGTGTTTAGGGGTGGTTGTGTAGGTGAGGTTATATTCTGCTAATTTTGTATATTTTGTATATATATATATATATATATATATTTTGGTGCAGGTATGTTGGGAGTTTTTGGTTTTTGGCCTTATCTTTTCAGGGTCTTCTGACATCTGGGGCAAGAAAAGACTGAGGATATGACGTCGGTCATGCGCATTAGTACCCTGACGTACTGACGTCAGTCTAATGCGCCCTGACCGACGTCAGCCATATACTTTGGTATTCGGGCCGACTGGACAGTGGACTACCCAATAGTTAGGACTGCAGCAATGTGGATCCTCGAACATCTACATTTATGGTAGGTACAAAACTGTACTTTTCTATCCTTATAAACAGAACTATCTCAGAAGGTTACATCCCTTCCTTATGGAAAATCTCCCATATAATCCCCTTACACAAAGGAGGTAAATCCACTGATATCTCCAACTACCGTCCAATTGCTTTACTCTCCCCTTTAGCTAAAATCATGGAAAAATGTATCCACCATCAACTACTTCAGCACCTTCTCCACAATAACTTGCCTGCTAATTGCCAACACGGTTTTAGGCCCTTTCATAGCACTACATCTGCCCTGCTAATTTTTACTGACTGTATTAACAAGAATTGAAACAACAACTCTCTCTTATCTGCTCTATTTATCGATCTATCAAAAGCCTTCAACATGGTTAATCATAACCTACTTATCAATGCACTAAAAGCCCAATATCTTGACCAACAAGCAATCCTTTGGTTTAAATCCTATCTTGAAAACAGAAAGCAAGCAGTACTCTGGGACAATAAACTATCCTCACCCCTCCCAGTGGACACTGGAGTACCCCAAGGCTCTATCGTAGGACCTCTTCTTTTTTCCATTTTCATTAATGATCTCCACACTGCTTTTCCTCAAACTTCCTGTATGCAATATGCTGATGACTCTACGCTTATCTGTACTGCCAAGTCTTCCTCCTCGCTCCAGACCCTTACCCAAACTGCATTTAACAAAGTAGAAAAATGGTTTACCCAACGTTGCCTCCTCCTTAACCCCAAAAAAACAAAACTTTTACTTTTTACTCCCACCCAAAAATCCCCACAGATCCACTTTACCATTACCTCTGACAATGGTACTTGTATTTCCCCTGACTCTACTGCTCGTCTCCTCGGCATAACTATTGACCATAACCTCAGCTTCGATGTCCATGTTAACAATACTATAAAAACCATCAATAAAAAACTAGGCTCCCTGTATAGAATAAAACCCTTCCTTACCCCACTAGCTAGGAAATCTATTGCCCAGACTCAGCTTACTTCTACCTTGTTCTATGCATCTGCCATTTATACCAATCTATCTAAGCTTAATCTTTCTAAACTGGAAACTAGCTATAATAATATTACTAGATTTGCCACTGGCTCCCCTTGTAGAACCCACCACTGTCTCAACCTTCAACAACTCAATTGGTTAGAACTACAAAACCAACTACAATACAATCAACTGCTGATTGCACAAAAAATTCTGCACCACCCCACCAATACCCCTATCCTATCTAATCTGATCTCCCCATACAAAAATCTTACAACACTACGCTCAGCTAATAAGTTACACATTGCCAACAATATATCTAATAACAAAGCAGGAGATTCACTCTTTTCCAATGTTGTTAGTAGAATCTGGAATAAGCTTCCAAATACACTCACTTCTCTCTCATCTACACAACTCTTTAAGAAACACCTCAGACATTACCTAAAAAGACAATGACTTTGTCCCTGCTCAAAGCCTGATTGAAAAATACTCTTCACTTTTTCTCCTCCCCTCCTCTCATGCTTTATAACAAATACCCCACCTTGAGAGTCATTGACTATCAACTACTAACCCCTTCTTACCTGCACTATTGTCCTTCCTAGTCTCTATTTTTCTTTCTCTTACTTATTGTTTTTTTTTTCTCTCAAATGAATGTTGATGCTTAATTACTATGTTTAACTGTTGCCTGATTGTATTTGTAACCCCTCTATTGAATTAAGACATGTTTATCTCCAAATTCTACTCTAATGTCTCTGTACAGTATTCACAACATTTACTTTCTTTACATGTTATGCTGTATAATTTAGCTAGTCATTTTTTTTCTAAGTTTTTAATGCCTTAATGTATTTGTGCATGGAGCTTTTCTCCCCGGGCCTCTGCTGAAAATGGGTATGTATCCAGCTAGACTAGCCCGGTCAACAAATATAAAATAAAAATAAATACATAAATAAATAGATGATAAAAAAATACCTTTGCCTTGAATGACTACCTTAAAGGGTGTCCTATACATGGAAGGTAAGAGGCAAATCAGATGAGCTCAGTACCAATGAAACCATAATATGATTAAATGATTTCAGTCGGAATACCTTGGTTCACAGTGTCAAACACAGCCAAAAGATCAAAGAGGACTGAAATAGAATATAGCCTTGCTAACAGGAAGAGAGAGAGAGAGAGTTAACACTCAGGGCTTCATCGTAGTGAGAAACCTACTGTACTTTTGAGTGCTTGTCTTTCCTTTGTATCTGCGCCTCTTCCAGCTGAACTGAGCAGGTTCCATTGAACTATCGAATCTACAGTGCAACATAAAAAATATAAATAAAATAAAACAGCATCTTGCCCTGCTGCATTGCATACCACTGCAACTTTAAATATACCATTTCTGAGGTTTCACTACAGTGGGGAAAAGGACAAATTCCCTTCCCTCATTGTCTGCCAGACTCAGAAAAGAAAAACAAAGACTGCCAAAATTAAATAAGTGAACAGAATGTAGCCTGCAAACAGCTAATCACCAATGATATGCAGCAGTTAAAGAATTAAACTTCCATTAAATGCTGCATTTATCACCCTTGACAAAAGAAGTCTTGCACAGAGCCAGTACGTATGTAGATGTTTGCTAAGGAGCTGATTGCCCTGCTCACCACACCACCAGCTGACACCTGCTGTCATTCATTTTTGGCTTCACCAGAAGCCGTGCCATTGATGGAGCTCCAGTATGTTGTCTCACTCCCCCACAGAGACAGGTGAGTTGGCATCACCTTCTCATTCATGTCCCATCCTACTTCAGTACTTCCAGTCCCCAAGCTGTTAGTGAAACTAGGGTCAGATAGGTCATAGAACGATAGTATCCTGGCTATGACATGGAACAGATGATAGAATGTAACTTTTGCTCTCTTGCCACAAAGAGGTCACTGTCAATCTATATAAGGGTGTGTCTCATTACTGTGCCTAGAACTACAACAAGACTGATATGAGACATAAGGGTTATGAGATACTAAATAGTAATTCATCTGCACAGCTGTATACCATATTCTCAATAACCTTACCTGTAAAAGGAAAGATAAAGACAGGGTGGTAGTTTTCCAGATGTTCGGGGTCCAAAGCTGACTTCTTGAGAACAAGAGTAATCAAAGCCTGTTTTAATACTGTTGGAACACCTCCTCCCCACCCATTTTTAGAGAAGACAAAATAGTCTGAAAAATAACCAATCTTAGTGAAGTAGATATGTCACAAAGATGAAATATTGATAAGCTTATCTTAACTGGTGCAACCATACTGTGCAAAATAAAAGGATAGGATGTCCGTACTAGACAGTTTGCAGTGTACCTGGATACACTCTGGGGGTAGAGCTGTCTGATCTTGGCAACCTTAACTTTCAAAAAGACATGGTTATTTCACACTGAGAGGATGAAGAAACTGTATGAGTGGTGAGGCAGGCTGGCACAGCAGAAGTGCACCATCTGAAACAGTGTAACCAGATGATTATATGCTGCAGAAATATCACTGTATCAATAATAGGCCTTGAGATACATGGATATTATCATACTCAGTTCTGAAGAAATGAAAAAAAGTAGATAATTCTTAATCTGCTTGAATTTTAGTCAAAAAGTAGGCAACAAAATCATTGAGATTATGTAACCATACAGATTCTTGGTCAGGGCCATTTATCAAACCTTTATGTTGCATTCGCTGAATTATATTGTGCTCGTCGGATTAACTTTTGCTGAACTGTTGGAGGAGCTGAGAAGTAGCATTTTTATTTAAGGTAAGCTGAACTGGACAAGGTTTACTCTTTGAGGCCTGCTAGCTAAAGCTGCTCTGTGATTGCTTTCGATCTCTTGGCTTATAGTTTGCATTATCATTATTGAAATTTGTTTAACTTTGCCATTGTTGTTTAACTATTAATTTTTCAGAGTTGTAAAAGAAAGTTCTTGGTTAAGGCCAGTTATCAAACATATTTGTTAGGAACCTGTATCTGTCCAGAGAGTCTTGTTATCTACACCAACATAAAGACGACTTGCTGGAGAGAGGTTCCTAGCTCAACATATCCCTAGCCTATGGAATAAGTTACCACTGCAGGTCAAAGTGCTACATTGACTACCTTAAGGCTAGTATTGATGACTGGATGAGTAGACACAAATTTACAGCAGGTTATCATGTACTGCACTACTCGATTAGAGAGGTGAGTATTATTAAGTGCTTGAAAAAGACTGCAAGAACTTTTAAGTTTGTCTGCTTAAAGGTGTATATGGCTAGGCTTCTCATGGTCCCTGTCATCATTTGCCTAGTATATTCTTATGTTTCTGTTCTTTGGTTGCCAAAAGGTTAACCTTAACTGAGTTGTTGGAGGAGCTAAGAAGTAGTATTTTTATTCATGGTAAGAAGAGCAGGACAGGGTTTAATCTGTGAGGCCCATCAGATAAATCTGCAACTATTTTGTATTTTCACCCACTTTATCCACCTTTCCATGTTGTGTTGTTAAACCCACTGGGTCTAGAATTTCCCACCCCTTATGTAAATTTGACTTCAGAAGCTCTTCCTTGTCTTCATTCATTTGATTTTACTAGTCTGCACTGCAAGGTCAGTTTGGAAAGCTCATCCCCCATAAACTGATAAAACTTCAGTTACCCTCCTTTTCATATCTTCATACCCATTGAATGCACACTGCAGTGTCTGGGATGAGAATGCAGATCAATGAAGAGCCTGCAAATTTCTTCTGAGGAACCAGCTTGGTATTAGTCCTACACTTTTTCCCCCTGGTAATAGAAGAAGCCTAAGGGCATTCATTTGTAGCTGCCTCTGACTGGGTATCATATGTGAGACTTTCCCATTTGGTTTGCTTGCCATTTCAGAGGGAATCTCTTCACTTAAATTTTAAACCATTTTACAGTGCCATTTTTTATTGTGCTAAGCTACTGAGCAAGTTACCAAGTTATATACCAAGAGAACACTACAACATCTGGGACAAGACTGTTGATTGTTGGATAGTCTCTGACAGTCTTCTTAGGAACCACCTTGGGATTAGAGGCACCAGGTTGCTTCTGGTGAGAAAAGGAGCAAAGGGCATTGATTCATCACAATGTATAGCTGCAGTAAGATGACTACTTTCAGTAGCCAGGTGGTAGTCAGTTGGCAACTTCTCGGCTTTCTAGTTCTGTTCTAGCCTTATGGTACCCAGGGTAAATAATTAGTCACTTATCTCATTGTTTACTGAGTGTTGCTATAGATTCTCTGAGAGGTACTCACATCATCCAAAGTGGGCTTCCTAGAACCAACACTTGGTGTATTGACTTCCTCACAATATTGGCAATACTTTTCACTCTTTCTATTGGCTCTAAATTATTCTTAATCATGTTTAGACTTTAACTTCCATTTTATTTGTCCTGTTATACTTGAGTGTTATATGCACAGCATCTGGTTTTATTTCTGTATGAGATTTGTTAGCAGCAGTCCTAAGCCTGTACTCAAAGGTTAGTCTAACAGAATGTTTAAGCTTAATGCCAAAAAATGAATGTACTTGCTTATGAGAAACATATTTGTCCTACTCATTACTACATAAACAGAATGCAACTTAAGACCGACATAGTTATTAAAGATCTAAGCATCTTCATAGAAACTGAACTGTCCTTCAGTCATCATCTTGTTTCTGTTCTAGTTCAAAAATTCTTCTACCTTGCTCAATTAATTACCAAGTGTATATCCTTCAGGCCTAAGGATGTCTTATTTCCCTTTCGTCATCAGGCCAACCACTTAATGTACTGCTTTTTCCTCAGTTAGAACCAAAATATTTTCTATCCAGAGAAAAAAAATCAAACAACTAGGTTCTTTAGCTACCCAGAGAGATTAAAAATCTTTTCACTTTTCTCTGTCTCATATCAGATCCTACATAGTGATCGCTCCTGCAAATTCAGGGCTATGAAAAATCTTGTTTTAGTAATGGACCTCATCTACTTCAGATTTACTGGTAGTACAGAAAACCCTTGCTACAAAGACCTCAGACGTCATTGTAACATAAACAAGACCTCTTGGTGAGATAGATTCCTCATCCAAAGAATCTCCTCTATGGAGCAAGCTCCCCTTGCATATCCAACAATGTAAGACATTGGCCTCCTTCATGTTCTGCCTTGGTGATTGGCTGGATACCCATATATTTTCTCCTGGGGTAAGCAGTATGGCTGTCAATGAGAGGTTGGCAAATCCTCCAAATAAATGCTGTCTGGTTTGCCTGGCTAGGCTGTATTGGTTACCCAGTCCGCCTGCCTAGTAAGAACCTATGAGCCTAAGGAAGTTTCTCCTCAACCCAAGGTTACAGGATATTGCAGTTGTTATATTTAAAAATGCAGGAATGTGGGAAGTCCAAGGGGCTTCCCCCTCTCCTGATTTATTTTGTGCTTCTGTTAAAGTCAGTATTATGCATTGCACTTTGCCAACTTAAATCCATTACTTCAGAGTTTCTGGGTTCTCATTTTTACTGTACATACACATTTTCTTACATGACAGTACTGTCTGGTATGAGCATCAAAACTAGGTTTGTCTTCATAGGCATGTTCTCATCTGGTAATGCTCCCAATGATTGGACTAGCCTCCACATCTCTTGGAGCTCATAGTCAAGTCATAACTCATGTGGCAGAGTAGACCTGGAATAGGTAGTAACAATCGAGTCTGCATCTTTGGCACTGTTCCATTAAAAAGTTGTCCAATATATGCAGTAAAATACCACCATTGTTATTCTCTAGATACCTGTATTTCAGCAGCACAGTATTGGGTAGCATAACCTGTGGAAGCCCAGGACTGTCATGGGCCAGATAATATTTACACAATGGGATTTGTTCCACCACCAGATCCCTTATTTCTAGACCAGGTTGGAACAGCAGGCCCAAAGATTGTTCATATTTATGGGTAGCTTTAGTAACTAGCTGAGTGAAGTTGAAACTCTGAAAATCATAAGATGTAATGGCCAGCTCAATTGTCTCATAATCTGCACAGACATCAAATCACGTAAACATTAGCATGGGTGCATTAGTTGAATGAGAAGCTCTGTAAACACTCACAGAAATGCTCCCAGGTAACTAAAGGAATGGTACTCAAGGAGAGATCTACAGTTAATATCTGCTGCAGAGACATACCCAAAGTCGATGCTGCAAGCATTTACCTGGCTGATATTAAATAGTGAAATATAGCAGATATCTAGTTTACCACAGATTTTACCCTGCTTTAAGATCAGTGCTATCATCCAGCCAGGTCTGCCTAATGAACTCCAGATTGACCTTACAGAGTGCATCCTAAATGATTCCCAGTTTGTTTCCAGATAAGTCTCCTGTTAAAGTTGCACAAGTAAAAACTGATTTTACTAAGAAGTTGATGCTAGCAACTTGATGTCCTAGGTGTCATCACCCCCACAGGCAGGATCCCTGGCAGGGAAGAGCTACATCATTGGGTCAGTGAGTGGGCCTCCAGTTCTGTCACAGTCTCCCAGGATAATAAGCACAAAAGTCTGATTGTTATCAACAGGGCAAAACTTAGATAAAATGGAGCCCCTGATAGATGACTCCATGGTGTTTCCTCTGCTGCCAACTGGGTCTAATCTCAGCACATCACCTCAGTACTCACTAATTTTCCAGAATGCTGGTCTCCACATACTATCCAGAGAAATTGCTTTCTTCATATTTTTTATCACATTCTGTCTTAGTTTTCAGAATTTTCCTCTATCATTTCAAAACATCTTAACCAGCCAATACAACACTGTAATAACTGTGTTGAACTATTTGAAATAAGTTAGGGTTCTAGATGCTCTAAGGTGCATTTTAGAGCTTTTATCTGACATTCTGATCAAATGATAACCTTAACAAAAATCAACAGCAAATAAAGAAATTTTCTTTTTTCCTTCAAGGAGGAACTGTATTGTTGTCAAAGCTTAATGTTGAAAATTGACAAAAAGAGTAGTTCCCAGTAAAGTGGAATAGTGAATCCTTGAGAGGGTACACAAACTACATCTATGAGTAGTGCCCACCCCCCAAAAAAAATGGTCACCTTCTGTGTACCTCTCTAGTGTTAGATTTGGATGAAAGTAAAAGAACAAATAGCCAAAGTCATATATTTCAAATTGTTGTTGTCATGCATATACATGACATGGCTCTTCACCTGTACTCCCAAATGGTAGACACCTTCTTTGTACAGCTAGGATGTTAAACTGGGCTGTAAATGAGGTAACAAATGCCTACAGTAATATATTTCAATTTGTTGCTGTCAAATGTGTATACACATTGTGCCTCCACACTTCTGTCTCTAAAAGATAGCCACATGTATATACCCCTGGAGTTTGATTTTGAGGAAAGTGAAAAAGCGTCACAGTAATGTATTTCAAGTTTGTTGCACTTGGACAGTTCATTGCCCCTAGACAGGCTATAATGACCTCCTGTGCACTCCTCTGAGGAAAGTTAAAGAAATAATGATCACACGGGCCTCTCATGAGATACTGATCTTCTGTGCACAGATCTGAGCAGGGCTGGTTTAGACTAGGTGGGGCCCACAGTAGAAATTAAAGGTTGAATCCCCCCATTAAGCATGTGTCAAAGTTCTTACACAGCTGGGGGCCTCAAGACCCCAGAAACTCTGAAGGTCATGGTGTTTGATGCATTTATGCCTTATTTTAAAACTATTATTACATTTGAACTATTTTTCATACCGCTATTATGTATGTGCCTCTCAACTGTGTGTTTATCCACAGACAAAACTGATATCATTTTTTCAGACATGCAGACTCTGTGCCCCTAACAAGCCAGGTCTTTCACAAGCTGTGAGTGTGCACTCTGCCTGCTTACCTACAAGCAAATTCGAGGAATGTGAGTTCACTTATGGCATATCTTTGGATTATTGGAGGAAACCAAAGCACCTGGACATAAAGCCCACCTAGAGACACAAAGGATGTGTGCACTCCCTGTATAAGGAACCAAACCAAAAAATCAATGAGATAGTCAAGTGCTATTAAATGGCACTGCTACACATTGCACAAATGGGACAACGATTAGTTACTTCAACACTCTTCCTGCCCAGCCTGTGAAAAATAGACACTTATTTCCAATGCTGTCACAGAAAGTGAAATAAATTATTTACAGCTTGTTATTTTTAGATAAACAGAAACCCCATGTACACATGCTCATTGGTAAGCCATAGAAGTGATCATTTTGCATGATTACAGCAATTACATTGCTTTGTGTGAAACTGCTCCTGACAGGCCATATTAGTGACTGTTTAACTGTGATCAAACAGCAGGAGTAGTAGGTCACTTTTATCCACAGATGCAGCCATACCCCCTCAATTGCAGCCATTGTATTGACTGTACACTCCTCAAATGTCTGACAGGTTAAGGACTGTTAAATTTGGTCATAACAGCAGTGCCACTCATTTTCAACTACAAGCAGACACTTTACCTAGCAATTAAAGCCACTTTGGTGACTGTGTGCACCTCAGATGTCTGTTTTAAAACTAAAATAATGGCCAAGTAATGTATTTCAAGTTAGTTTCACACAAACATTCAGACATTACAGTTAATAATTCCATTTTACTTCACTTAAATTCACACTAGTCTTTCAAAGTAACATTAATGGCTGTTTAACTTGAGCATATGACAGCAGTCACTTTCATCCACAGGCAGTTCATGTACCGAGCAGTTACAGCCATATTGTTGACTGTGTGTACCTTAGATGTCTAATTATGATAAAAATGGCCACTATAATGCATTTCAACTTTGTTTTGTATAAACATCAGCCACAGTACAGTATTCCAGCTTGTTCATATCAAAAATCCATTAGTTGCGAAACACCAGAATAATGACTATTTTAAACACGAGGAAATGATAGCAGATTTAGTCACTTTCATCCACAGGCAGCCTCCACACAGAAATTGTAACCACTTTTTTTTTAATCTGTAAACCTCAGATGTTTAACTATAATAAATAAAATCAATAGCTACAGCAATTTACTTCAACCCCCTTATATATACAGAAGATACACATATGTTCAGCAACGACAGATGCTTTATTGACTAAATACGAGTCAGATGCCTGTGATCAGATGAATGACTAAATACATAATCAACAGCCACAGTGATGTACTTCAGCTTATTGCTTTCAGTCACATGCAGTGCAATCCTGTATAGCCCCACTGCATCCACATGCAAGTGAGCGCACATGCACATACTATTAACTTCAAAAATACTTACCATCCTTCAGGCTGGCTGATGTATTTAATTAAGTTTCCTCCTAGGCTCACAGTCCCATCCAGAAGTCCAGCTAGGGTGGGGAAAGATGGGCAATTGCCCAGGGCACAAAGTGTTAGGGGCACATTCAGCTGATCCCGATCTTTCTTTAAGGCAATGCCAGCTTTTAAAAGTCGGTATTGCATTTGTGGTCAAATCTGAGCACTGTAGAACTCCGTGTGTGGTCTAATACAGTGTAGTAAGTAGTTTGCTACAGTTTAAAAGTAAAACAAAACAAAAAAAACTCTCTTTATTTCTTGTAACTAAAACCTGAGTGCCATACAGCTCCTTGCAGGCAGGGTATAAACAGTTTAAAAGAAGAAATAATTTTTTAATGTGTTGAAGGAGGGTCAGGGGCAGGGCACAGAACTGGGACCTGAGTGGCTGAAGTGGATGGAGGCAGATCTAACTGCAATAACCAATCACTACAATGTAGCATTTGGCTTAATACAGTGAAGCAGTAAGGTGCTTTCATTTTCTTTTTGCTCTTCACTTGAAAAGCTAAGATGTGGGTAGTGGTTTATGGTACCAGCACAGGGCACTGATTAAGCTAGCTGCACTTCTGCATAAGTCACTTTGCATTCTTTCAGTTTTGAATCAGGCTGTCTCATATAGCCATCACCTAATGCAGCCTGAGTAAATGGGAAAGGTTGTTTGTCGCTCCATCTAAAGAGGACATGTAATAAGGCATAACTGACGTATTTTCAGTCAGGGTGTATACATAAATGTTGGCAGTATTAAAAATAGCCTAGCTGAGTCAGATGATGTTATAATATTTTTTAGTAGAAATCAGAACTTCACCCATATTCTGCACATGTATGAACTCTATGTCTTGAAATGGGAAAGTCAACTTTTTATAAGGGGGGATACAAAAGATTATAACCCTCTCAAAGTAAAATTAGTCAAGCAGTCCAGTACTAGCTTGGCTTCAACCAGTTCTGTGGATAGTTATTATATCAAGAATACTGTATCCAAAACTGGAAAAGCAATTTACAAAAGAAAAGTAAGAGGACTTATGTATGGCTCACAAGTATGCAACAAAATCGAGAAGATTTAGGATCTTTGCTTGGAAGTGTTTGCATAGGTATTTGTATACCCCAAGCAGATATCAAATAATTTTTCCTCAGGTAGTTAGCAATTGTTGGAGGTGTGTTGGGGAAGAAAGAGATAACTAGGAACATATGTTGTGAGATTGTAATGAGTTGGCAGATTTTAAAATTCCCTACAAAGTACCCTAGTACCCCGTCAGAAATATTGTGTGAGCAAATGGCTGTAACTAAGGAAATGATTATTTTGAGCTGGAGCACAGGATCTGAACTGCCTAGACATAATAAGGTCTTATTAAGTTTAATTCTGTTGGCTGCCAAAAAATACTAGAAAATCAAAATCCAAACCAACTCTTATAAAACAGATAAAAGGACTGGAATAAGGAACTTTAGAAAAAAGGAGCAAATTACATAGAAATAAATGGAAATTTTTGGAACAGTACATGCAGACTAATGTTCAGGAGGAGTGAGGTTTAAGGGAATTCAGCGATTTATGTAATGTTGGACTGATGATTGTTACAAAGAATGAAAAGGTATGTGATGTATAATGTACAATGTTAATGTGGTTTGTTTTCTTTTGTGTTAAATTATGCTTGCCTGTGTCTTAAGTGATAATTTAATAACAGTGTTCAAAAAAAGAACATTGTATCCAACACCCGGAAAGTTGTTTTAGGAAACAGTGAACATTTTGCAGTGTTTGTGTCGGTGCCAAATTTTGCTATTAAAAGTTTGGCTCTGTTGTGTACAGGATGGGGTCCTAACTTTGGTTCATTTAGTGGTCCCAGTGCTGCAGCAGCCATGTTCAGAAGGGGAGAAATGTTGGGGCCTGCCCTGCTCATCTCTCCAGGTAAGCAGGGAGGATTACACACATTGATGGGGCACACCAGTGGCACAGTTTCCCAGGTAGAGACTGAAGAAACCACCACTCATGCTTCAAGGGGTTGGGTGGGTAGCCAAAAAGGAAATGCCCCTTCTGAAAGTGAGGGGCTGCCCCTCACTACAGTCTACGGCATGTTTCCTCCTCTGTACTTTTCCAGGTCAAACCAGCTCCCTGGCTGTCTACTGATGCCCCCTCCTGGTCGACTCTCATCCCCTATGATGGAGCGCAAATGGGTCAGTTGGATGGGGACTGAGGAGTGACAGACTTTGTGGGGAAACAAAAAGCAAATAAAAGTTGTCTTAATAAGAAAAGTTTGAATGTAAAACACTTATTTGAACCAGGTGAACTGTCTACAGTCATACTAATTCCATGGAAACTTACCACTGTGGTTAAGTGTCCATCCTGTAGATACTTGAATAGTGGCACTTTCTTGAATTTTGCTGTGTATTAACAGGGCATCTATAGTAGATATCACCATAATTGTTTATCTACTGGTGTGGTTTATGTTGCAGTATGTTTAACAGGTGATTGAAGATATATGAACACATGTACAGTAAAAAAAGAAATATTACAAGCGTAGTTTATAATATCATGAATTCAACCCTTTCTTTTGTTGTACATTATGTAAGGCTGGACTACAGAGGTAGCAATTATGAAAGTAAGCTAGAGGCTTGTGAACTGCATTGGCAGTTTAGATTGCAGGAAGATTATATATATCATGTGTCAATAATAATATAAAGTGTCTTTTGAAATTAAGACCCTTCAGGATTGTTTTGGCTCCCTGTTTTACAGTAAAATATTTCAAATTGTTATATTCTTTTCATCATTTATCTGTGCTTTATTGTTTAGTTTGCCTTTATTTACTTTATCATGTTAATTTTCATTTTTTTTTGTATTGCTGAAGGCTAAATCACTTTGGCAGAATTATTGTCTTTCATTTTGCTGTATGCTTTTAGTTATGACGTAATCTATATTTTAAGGACAAAAGCACTTAACTGTAATAAAGAGGATTTACATTCTAGTGGATTTTTTTGTGATAGTGTAGATAATGTATTTCCACTTCCCATTGCTTTTGCTAAGGCTTTACTAACATGGCTTCTGTCATTTCCTTCCTTAGAAAGGTATGCTGTTGTCACCAAACAACTGTGAATGGATTGCAGTGGATGAAAAATATGTTATGACTGGTTAGTGGATAAAAGTAATTGTTTTCTTGTGTAGGTATATTACCAGAAGGATATGACTGGAATATAATAAACTCTCAGTTAACCAGCACCCGTGGGGATTGTTAGATGCCTGATGACTGTAATTTCTAGTCGCTTGAAAGTTGCTATTAAAAATAGGCCTGACTAATACCGTACCATATACTATTTGTTTGGTTTTACTTGTTCTCATGTTGGGGAGACAGGGAGTTTATTCCCATCTTCTGTTTTAAAACTCTAAAAATGTAAGATGTGTGGGGGACAGAAAGTGCAACACATGAAAATTGTCCTGTATTTCTACGATTTTTTTGCTGGTTACTTGAGAGTGCAGGTTCTTGAGTTCCGCGTAACTGAGAGTTTACTGTACACCTAATAATTATTTGCAAAAATGTAGCCTATGTCTGCATTAACAGAAATGAAACTCCCTTTTTAGGTATCTCTGCAGTGGTGCAGATATTATTACCACAGCTACTTATCAAGCAACAGTTGAAGGTTTTATGAAGCATCTGGAACTGAATGTACAGCAAGCTGTAGAGGTTATACAGTCTGGAGTGACACTTGCTAAGAAAGCTGTAGAAAAGTTCTCTCTGAACTGCAAAAGTAAAGGTAACTTTTTGCTTAGCATCCTCAAAATGTTTTAATATGTAGATCAAGCAATATAAAAAGAAAATGCATTATTAGACCGACTTAGGTGTATTGTCAAAAATAAACCACTGGTTAGTGGAATGGATTGCAACTGTGTTAGTAAATGAAGTCCAAATAAAGTTCAACACTTTCATAGTATGCAAACATTGTATCGATTTTTGGACTGCCTGAAGAACCAGTGTTTCTTGGAGCAAAATAATGAGAAAGCAAGAAGGGGCTTTGGTATTCTGAAGCTTAGAATGTTCATATACTTGTGTATACACTGTCTAGCATCTGTATTTTCATTGTCTTCATGATGAGCTGCTACAAGGTAGGTGAAGGAGTAAGCAGTGATTGTGCTTGATGCCTTACCTTGTGAAGCAGCTAGTATTAGTAGCCAATGTCCTGCTTAAAGCCATCCTCCTCCTCTGCCATGTATTCTTTTGGGGAAGTGGCTTCTGCATACTTTCTCATGCATTTATATATATATATATATATATATATTTATATATATTTATATATATATATATATATATATATATATACATATATATATATATATATATATATATATATATATGTGTGTGTGTGTGTGTGTGTCTCTCTCTCTCTCTCTCTCTCTCTATATATATATATATATATATATGTGTGTGTGTGTGTGTGTGTCTTTCAGATAAGTCCATGTTGAATCTGCAAGCTATTCACATACAGTATTTGAAATAACATTATTACTGTACTGGTGCAGAAGGAAGCAGGGCCTAGTACCGCCAATAAATGAGCATATTTCCTGTAACAGATGTGCTTTTCTACATTATGAGCAGTTTTTTGTGGTTTCTTTAGAAACTGAAGCATGACAGTGTCTGTCACAAACTCCACATTTTGCTGCGTGGGGTGTGCACTTGCAAGTGTGTGAATGGGACTTCTTTAGTAGTTAGCGTTTATTTGGCCATAATGAAGGCATATTTTTGTCCTTCCTGTCCCACTTCATAGGAAAACTTTCATGCATGGTTTGGTAGGTGATTTGTACTTAAATCTTGAAGGATCATATTGAGGAGTTTCTGGATGATTTGGTACTACTGAACTTCAGCCAACAATGTGTTAGTAAATATAGACTGTTTTGCATTTTGATTTAAAATCATATTTCTTTATCTTTTTCCAACTGTAACA